>NW_023270739.1:1270468-1304061 GCF_011800145.1 Mirounga leonina | reverse complement strand
GACTCGGACCTGGAGGGGGGACCCTGGGCTGGAGGAGGGAGGTGAGGAGCCCGGGCCGCGGGCTGTTGGGGGTCAGTGGGGAGGGTGGGGCGGGATGACCGCAGCGGCGCGTGGTCGGGTGCTGTTTGTGAAGCCGGGCGCTGGGCCGACCTGTCGTGGCTGCGGCGCCCAATTTGGGTAAGGCGCGCCCGGCTGCGGGCCCCCCGCGGCCCCCGCGGAGGCGGAGGCAGGATTGGGCAGGGGCCATTCCGGCTTGGCGCCTCGGTTTGCTTCCTAGCGCTTCCTCTCGGTACTTCTTTCTCCTTGGCGGTCTCCACTGCTCCCTACACTGCTCGTATTGCAACCCGGGGCTGTTGATCACCCCTTTCCTCTGTTCCGCGAAGAAGAAATTTTGAGACTTCGTTTTCCCCTGGCGTTCCAGTCCCCGGGGTCCGCCCCCTTGTTCTCCTCTTGTTTTCTGTCAAGTATGGTCACATCTGTTTTCATCTTAGGGTAAACTGATGTTGACTGGGGTTCAACCCCGAGGACGAGGCAGCACCTGGTGGCAGAGACCACATAACTCTTAGCAGGCACAATTTCTCCAATCGTGAAAACTCAGTTTCCTGTCAGTGTTTCATACCTAGGAATCGTTTTAAAATCGGGTGCCCTTTTAACCACAAGCCCCACATTTTTTTCTTTTTTCTTTTTTTTAAGTATTTTTAAGTAGTCTGGACACCCACCGTAGGGGCTCGAACTCACAAGCCCGAGATGGAGGGCCGCATGCTCCACCCACTCAGCTAGTCAGGCACCCCTAAATTATTTTTTTTTTCTTTTAAAGATTTTATTTATTTATTTGTCAGAGAGAGAGAGCACAAGCAGGGAGAACTGCAGGCAGAGAGAAAGGGAGAAGCAGGCTCCCTGCTGAGCAAGGAGCCTGATGCGGGACTAGATCCCAGGCCCCTGGGATCAGGACCTGAGCCGAAGGCAGACGCCCAACCAACTGAGCCACCCACGCGTCCCACCCCTAAATTCTTAATAGTAGCCAGGATTTAAGACTCTTTAGGTGCTGGGCCTTGTTCGGAGTAATTTACCGAGATTTTTTTTTCTCCTTGCGCGCGCGCGTGCGCGCGCACATACACACACACATGCACACACACACAAAAGAAAATTGTCTGGAGCATCATGCTTTGAAAGAAAATATGGATTTGCTGAATATATTTTAAGGCCTGGCTCATAATTGAATTCTCATCTCCCACCCTATACTTTTTACAATTTTGAGGAAAAATAGTATTTCGTAGCCTTTGCTTCTAGCAAAACTTGTTTCTTTAATAATATTTATTAAGCCCTTCTTATGTTCCAGGCACTGTTCTGAACTAAGTTTTTTCTTTATCTTCCTTAATTTTCACAACACTTTCCTCTTCTACAGATGAAGAAAGTGAGTCACGGCAATTAAATAACTTGCCAGAGGTCTAGCAAGAAAATGGCAAAACTGAGAGTTCTGTAGTATTTTCTAAAACAAGTAGCGCCCCAGATCACCGCTCAGCGACTGCTGGACTACCTGCTGTGACAGGGCAGGTTTGGGGCACTTGGAGGGGGCAGTAAACAAAAGGGACAGCCCTGCCCTGTGGTTAGGTCACCAGTTGGATAAATACAGTAGACTGGGGAAGCAGCTACATTAGTTTTGGTTGCTTTACTCTGCTGCTTATCTCTTTACTTGTGGGCCTGAGTTAGATGTTACATTTTCCCTGCACTGTTTGCACGTTCAGCTCCACCCTTTTTTGCCTTAATAATTTACTAATAGTTCCTAGCAAAAATGACTCTTTCAACTTCTCGGCTCTTCTGCCCCCTGGTGGAGGTGTTAGTTACTGACCAGGGAAAGATTTCCCCGGTGGGACCTCTGAAC
Organism: Mirounga leonina; assembly: GCF_011800145.1. Lineage (NCBI taxonomy): Eukaryota > Metazoa > Chordata > Mammalia > Carnivora > Phocidae > Mirounga > Mirounga leonina. The sequence continues at coordinate 1,302,179 of NW_023270739.1, read as the reverse complement.
AGTTCAAGGTTACTAAGGAAATATATCAGAAAGTACCTTGTTTGCTTTTGTTTGAATGACCAAGATTAATGGCAAAACTTGACCAGGTATTTGAGGCGGAGACCTTAAAAAGGGGGATTTGCAGGTAATGGCTGAGTGTTCTATTTTATGTATTAGCATTTTGGACTTTAAAACCATTTATTTTACACTCCGGAAAAAAAGCCCGTACGTACTTCTAAGTAAAAGTTCAGGTGTTATTAGGGTATTATTACAAGCTGAAAATCACCTATGTAGTTACTCTACAGGGGTCAGATTTTGAAGGACTTTGGAATGTCAACATTTGAATTTTATTTTATAGGTACTAAAGGGAAATGGGTAATGTGTGAAAGTGTATCTTAATGACCACAAAATTCAAGGAACCAACTATAGTGGTCTTTGGTGTTGAGACAAGTGAGAGTGGGCAGAGACCATCAGGTTCTCATCAGGTTCTAGACAGGTTTCAGGAACCCTGAAGGAACTGGGCACTTGCCCAGGGCAAGATGGGCAGCGGAGGAAATGGAGGGGTTTTGGTCCATTTAACTGGTGAGTTAGAGAACAGCCAGCACGGCACTTACAGTGGAGTCTCTATTGGTTGTTGTGCTTATTTTGTTGTTTATAGCAAAGAATATATATTAGGATCAGAAAACATTGCAAATTGTAAGGGATGGGTACCAGCACCCTCTCTGGGCTAGGTGCTTGTATCCACAGTCAGTCCCCGTCTCCTCCTCCCTCTGACACGGTGGCTTTAGAGGAATTGCGTGATGGCTTATTCTTTTTTTTTTTTTTTAAAGATTTTATTTATTTATTTGAGACAGAGAGAATGAGAGAGACAGAGAGCACATGAGAGGGGGGAGGGTCAGAGGGAGAAGCAGACTCCCTGCCGAGCAGGGAGCCCGATGCGGGACTCGATCCAGGGACTCCAGGATCATGACCTGAGCCGAAGGCAGTCGCTCAACCAGCTGAGCCACCCAGGCGCCCTGAGTGATGGCTTATTCTTGAAGGTCCTATATAAATTTTGAGTGTTAACACATCTATATTAATTACATTTTGAACTTTTAAATGATACTCTAGCTTAGCAGTATACAACTTGGGGTAATTAAGTGTTCAGTCTTGGGAAATTTATTTCTATCAACTGTAGCCTAAAGAAGAGTACTCGTGCTGGGAAAGTATTTCCAGGGCCTTATTAACGTTCTTATCTAAAGATGAACTTCTTTACTGGATCATCTTTAAGAGAATTTTAAGTATTTAAAATGTTTTGCCTGTAGCAAGACTGTAATTATAATTTGCATAGAATAAATTAAGCACTTGTTGATTACATACACGGTACTTAAGATTTCAGATTTTAAAAAGTCAATGGTTTATTTTAGTTTTTTTTCAGATGGAGCGGGTTTAGCGCTGTTCAGAGAGAGTGCCAATGTTCTTAGAACACCTGCACTGCCTCCTTCCTAACCCTTTATTGCATATGTAACACTGAGAGCCTGAGAACACTGCTATGAAGTTCTCAGGAAGGCAGTTCCCATTGGTATCAGGAATGTTTGTGTTTTTTACCTCATTTCATGCTAGGGTGAATTTTTAAAATTCTTCGGAAAAATTCTTTGCATTCTTTGTAAAAATTCTTTAAAAATTCTTTGTAAATTCTTGGGGCGCCTGGGTGGTAAGTTAATCCATCGGACTCTTGGTTTCATCTCAGGTCATGATCTCAGGGTCGTGGGATCAAGCCCCTCATTGGGCTTCATGCTTGCTTGTGATTCTCTCTCCCTCTTCCTCTGCCCCTCCTGCTTGTGCGCACGCTCTCTCTCTCTCAGATAAATAATCTTTAAAAAAAATTCTCTGTAAGTTCTTATATCTTTGTCTAGGAAACCACTTTTCACTTCTTTTTACTTTTAACTTAGGTTTGAAAATATGGCCAAAAGAATTGCTGAGAAGGAATTGACAGATAGGAATTGGGATCAAGAAGACGAAGCAGAAGAGGTAAGATCTTTCCTCAAGAATGATTTCCTGCTGCTTCTAAATTTAAATTCAGGGCTCCTGGGTGGCTCAGTGGTTAAGCGTCTGCCTTTGGCTCAGGTCATGATTCCAGGGTCCTGGGATCGAGCCCCGCATCGGGCTCCCTGCTCCGCGGGAAGCCTGCTTCTCCTCCTCCCGCTCCCCCTGCTTGTGTTCCCTCTCTCGCTGTGTCTCTCTCTGTCAAATAAATAAATAAAATCTTTAAAAAAAATAAATTTAAATTTAAATTCATTTTGGGGTTCCTCAGGAAGATTTTGTAGTAAAATTAAAAGGTCTTTTGGGCGCCTGGGTGGCTCAGTTGGTTAAGCGACTGCCTTCGGCTCAGGTCATGATCCTGGAGTCCCTGGATCGAGTCCCGCATCGGGCTCCCTGCTCGGCAGGGAGTCTGCTTCTCCCTCTGACCCTCCCAACCCTCCCCCCTCTCATGTGCTCTCTCTCTCAGTCTCTCTCTCTCAAATAAATGAATAAAATCTTTAAAGAAAAAAAAAAATTAAAAGGTCTTTTAAAGAACAGCCTGAACAGAAAATAGTAACTTTTAAAACTAAAAATGTAAGTTCATTGGAATTAGAATTTAGATTGGCCTAGTTTCTTTCCTAACAAAATAAAAATGGGTCTTCCCTGAGGAAATATTTTAATTTTTCTCTTACAAAGAGTAGAACACAGCTGTGTTTTTAGTGCCTCATCAGCAGTTTGACGCTCCCTGGCCGGTTCACTAAGGAAATCCGTAACCAAGTTAGCCTTTCGAGTTAATAGAATGGTGCTAAGTTTAAAAAAAAAAAAGGAAGAAATCTGCAAAAGTGTGTTTCCAAGCTTATTCTTAAACCATCTTCCTTCTTTCTGAATCTCTTGTAGTATGAACTTTTTTTCCTTTACAAATATATGTATTAATATGTTTAGGGAAACCAAAATCACAAGTATATTAATATTTTGACAGGGTTTTTAACATTTCTAACTGACTTGGTGCTTTTTAACCAACTCTTCGGTAACTAAGTTTTTTCCTGGTCTGATGCACAGTGTTACATTCTGTGCCTAGTATGATTTATGATGACTGTATAATGATTTGCTTTGACATTAACATATTTCAGGAATGAAAGGACTTCCATTTAGTTAAATTTTAATGAGTCTGAAAGGACCTTACATTGAATTCGAGACAGGTATCCAGATGATCCCTTCTCTTAAGTGTAGAGATCTCTTTTAAGTTTAACATTATCTGAAATAACTACAGAGACAGCTTCTTACAGAAAGTATTTTATGCCAGCCCTACAGGGTAAAAGCAGGGTTGAAATAAAGCCAGAGATCTTCACCAAATTCCTGATTGTGGGCATAGTACTTTTAGCTACTGGGAAGAGCAGTAGTTTTTCAACAGGGTCACTTAGAGGCCCAGCTGTGCCAGTGGTCTCTGGGATGATGGGCAAATGGGCAAGGTTTCTCAAAAATCATATGCGTATGTGATAAAAATAAACTCTTTTTGAAAACTGTAGTAGGAGGATCCTAGATTTGGGCATCTGGGTTTTAGAACTGGCTCTGTTACCAACTGTTAATGATCTTTAAGGTAACTTTTGGCTTTTGAAGAATAGATTTTGCTTCTTAAAACTGGGTTTTTTATCCTAAGTTTTATTCATATCTTTGAATATATTTGAAATTTGAAGAACTGGTCCTGAATAGTTTTCTACAAAACTTCTTTTTTTTAACATTTTATTTATTTACTTTTAGAGTGGGGGGGGGTGCAGAGGGAGAGAAACAATATCAAGCAGACTCCATGCTGAGCACAGAGCCCAACGCAGGGCTTGATCTCACGACCCTGAGCCGAAATCAAGAGTCAGAGGCTCAAACGACTGAGCCACCCAGGCACCCCTGTACCAAACTTTTGACGGTCTTAGTCTTGTCAGAACTTTCCTGTGTGTACTCCTCTGGACTGTGATTCAGAGCCTGCGTTTTTGTAGATCTGGAAGATTTCTGATTCACCTAAGTAGCTTTGGGATTCGTAAGATAGATAATAGACGTAAACTTTACTGTTATGTGCCGTCTCCATAATTTGTTACTAGTATTAACAGTACTTTAAAACCAGCAGATACTAAGATAAGTTTGGTCAGGCTTTTTTGTTTAGCATTTCTTCTCCTTTGGGGCCTCATCTTACTGCTGTTTAATTTGTACACCTGCAGGTGGGAACATTCTCAGTGGCCAGTGAGGAAGTCTTGAAGAATAGAGCCATAAAGAAAGCAAAGCGTAGAAATGTTGGATTTGAAGTGAGTGTTTTCTTACCACTTTTGGTATTAAACACTAATTTGATTTCTAATTGCAGAGCATTTCTACCCCTGGGAGCAGTCAGATCGATAAATGCTTTTTAAAATGTTTACTCTACTTGTGAAAATCCTTGAGGTGGACCATGGGAGTTAGAAAACAATAAGTATGAGATGTGCACCTTACCCAGTTGTAGAAATAAAGTGTAGATCTGGACAAATTTCAGCCGAGCGGCAAGAAGAAGAGGAGTGGGTAGCCGGTGGAGTAAGGAAGGGAAATGCTCCCTGGCATTGAGGAGTGTGTGTTGGGGGGGGGGGGGGGGGGAGGTCCTTTAGCTGTAACAAGCATTTCACATGCAGATTTCCTTCCTAATACAGTATGTTATAATGTTTCCTTCCTGTGTTCACAAGGATTAAAAGATGGGTTGTAACTCTTGAATTGAAATCATGTGGTTCCATTCAACCATCACTCCACATTTAACAATGCTGCCCCAGTACGATCCTCAGCCCTCAAATACATTCCAGACACCTGCATGCTGACTTGGTGGCCTGGGCGTCTCTTGTCAGGCTGGAGAGTCTGGTTTGTACATCCTGGGTGGCAGCTGGAAGGACCCTACTCAGCTGCACCTTTTGTGGTGGCTCTGTTCAGTTTTGTTATTCCAAGTCTCCTCTGGTCTAATTTCATTCTTAAAGACTGGTGACGAGTTGGATGTAGGTATTGAGCCTAGTGAAGTTTGATGGCTCTCATGGAGAAGATAACAGCGGGGGAAGGACAACTTAATTAGGGAGGAAGTAATTGGTTTACTTGGGGGAGTGTATTTTAAGGGCTTGGGGTACATTCAAGTGAGGTTCTGTAGGAGACCACTACATATATGGGTGGTTACCTGGTACAGGAGGAGGGGTGACAGCCGGGTGCAGCTCTGAGAGGCATGCAGGAGGTTGAAACCGGGGTCTAGCTGAGAGTGGCAGCTCATGATGTAGACTGAGAAGCCGAAGGAAGGAAGACCGGCTGGAAGAGGGATGGCCCCGCCTCAGAAGAATGAAACCGTGTAACCGTGTGGACCACAATCCAGACTTGGCACAAGGGAAGGGGGGTGGGGGAGCCCTCTGGCTGTTAAAGGAAATGAATATAGATAGTTGAAATCCACATATCATTTCAGCTATAACTTTTAGAACTTGTATAATAAATGTTACGTTGTCTGCTTAAATGCTGAAATGTGGCTTTTCCCGTATGCAGGTGACTGTTGAACCACATGGGTTTGAATTGCCTGCGTCCGTTTATATTCCGGGGGGGCGGGGGTGGGGGGAGGTTGGTACTGCTGACCCCATGTTGTTCAAGGGTCACCTGTCGTGGGTTTGTCCATTTACTCAACAGACCTGCTAAACGCTGGAGATAATATTGGTGGGTAAAAACAGATAGGAGTAAGTAAAGTATCCATGCTTTGTGAAACATACATCCTAATGATGGAAAAGACACACCGAGTGTGTAGTTTTGTTTTTCTCTAAGTGCCACGGAAAAAAATGAGTGAGGGAGACTGGTGGGCCCAGGGACGTGTCAGTTCCGTGGGGCCCAAATGGGCAGCTCCTCATTCACTTCTGCCCTTTTTCTGAGTGACTCGTATTCCTTTTTTTCTTTTTTAAACTGGTTGTTGAATTTTCATGATGATTCTAGAGCCAATTTGCTGTTAACAGTTTCTAAAATCACTATAAATGTCCTGTGGCTTTTAAATCTCATGCAGAATACCAGGCTCTGAGGAGCCACTTGGAGCTTTCCACTATGTCCGTGGAGTATTGTCATAGATGGTGGCTGTCGCTTTGGTGTATTTGGGATATTGAATCATCAGAAATCAAATGAGGGTGTCAGGGCCTAAGCTATTTTTATTACACGCATTAAAATTCATACAAGTTAAGAGTTTGCCTTTTTTTGCCGAATTTTGTTGCCATAATTGTATCCATGGTCAGTAACCATCTGAAATTCCTGTGGATGTGATTGAAATGTTTGTGTTTTTTGAAAACTGCAATATTAGGCTAACCAACCCATTCAGAAAACAAAGTTTCTAGTTTAAGTAATATTTTTGTGAGATCATGATTATAATTCATTTGTGTGAAAACGTAAGGTTTGTGCACTCCCTCAGATGTTGGGAAACATGTATTCCATGATGTGTTTCTGAGAATATTTCCTAGAGCCTCCCTTGGATCCAGGAAGCAGATCACGCCCATTGTGGTGTAACCACGGGTTTTGAATGGAAAAAAAAAGAGGTATCTTTAGCAGAGCAACGTAAACTGAGGAACGTTTCTCCAAAAGTTTCCAGGAGCAGAGAGCAGGTTTAGAAGCTCATAAGGAGTGCTGGATATTTCCAGAGCATCGCAGGTTGGAGATATGAGGAAGCCAGCGACAGTGGGAAAGGTCTACTAGAAAGGCCTTGCTGATGGAAATAGCGAGGAAATTGAGAATAAAAATGTTGCCTCTGGATTTCTCAACCAAGGGAAGGTCTAAGATTTGAGAGTCAGCTGCTCACGTTTCTAGAAGCCAAAAGCTACAGAAGTGCTTTAGGAAGTCATAGGAAAATGGGTAAGATACTTTCATCAGTCAGCCTGACTTGATGTTTCTACAGCTTCCTTAGGCTAATGGTCTTTGATTGAGTAGTACAAGAAAGAGGCCTCCTTTGGGATTTAGCCGTTTTAGAGTGTGTGTTTTTAGTTATAATTCTGAGGCTGTGTACACAAGTTTAGTGCATTAGTCTTTTTTGCCTTCTTTATCTTAAATATATTTTTAAAAACAAGTTGCACTGTAAATGGCTTTCTTCATGGCTGTATCAGGAAGGCAGCTTCGGACTGCAGAGCTGTCGCTGTGAATAAAGTCGGTCTCATGTCCCGTCTCTGCACCTGCTTCTCCTTTTCCTCCAGTGCTGGTCCCGTAAGCTTCTGATGCTACTCAGCCAACGTGGTATTGGCACGCACTTGCTTACCTGGTTATGAAACCGAGTCCTCTAATGTGTGCTCTTTCTTTATGTTTCAGTCGGATAGTGGAGGGGCCTTTAAAGGTTTTAAAGGTTTGGTTGTACCTTCTGGAGGAGGAGGGTTTTCTGGATTTGGTAATGGTGCTGGAGGGAAGCCTTTGGAAGGACTGTCTAACGGAAGCGACATAAGCAGCGCCCCTCCCTTCTCCAGCGCCAGGACAGCAGCGGAGAGCAAGGCAGCCTTTGGTGAGTAGGTTCTCCTCCCCCCGCTCACATCTGTGTACAGATGATCTGAAAAATAACATTGCAAAGATGTTTTCCTTGTACTTGATCCTGGGTCCTGGGACTCCATGAGCAGAAACAGGGTAATACTGAAAGGGATGGAAGTTAGAGAGATGTTGGCTCTTTGCAGAGTAAGTGAGTAGAGCACAGGCTTTTGAGGCAAAATAGACCCAGGTTCTCAGCTCCGCCAGTCACTGGCTCTGCAACCCTGGTAAAGTTCCTTATTAGCCTCTGAGCCTCCAAATCTTCAACTGTGAAATGAGAATGACCCTGAGAACTGACCTATGGGGTCAAAGGAGAAGAGGAAGCTCTTAGTGGACCCTCCGTAAAGACCTGCCTTCCCATGTGCTCATTCGTTCTCTGTGTACGAGGGACTTTCCGTGTGGCCCACACCTACTAGGAACTTACGGTCCTCCACTCTAGATTTATGTCACCCGGGGTGTGGTGACTGCCTGATCCTGTTTTGAGAGAATTGGTCAAGAACTGTTGGGATTAGCAGCAGAGAATGGATTCATGGGCTCCAGTCTTCGGTTTTCGGGAAGTGATCCTGGCTGGTTGGATTGTACTTAGCTGTTCTGAATGTACACTGTTTTGTTTTAATGAGGCAGAATGTGTAGTGTGATTAAGCCAGCACTTTCTGTTAAGATTTTAACTGCATTAATATATGTTCATCCCTACAACCTTGGGGATTAAGTTTTATACTAACTATTGGGACAGTTCTGGGGGAAGCGGGCCTCCTTTTCAAAGAAAAGATTATTTTTAATGCAAGCACATCATAGACCGTGTTCTTGTATAAAGTTTGATTTTTGTGATCACCGGTTCCTAAATATTAGATGTGCACATACTTCTTGAACTGTCACAAAAATACAGGATACAATAAAAGCAGAAAGTATGAAGACAGCATAAAAATCCAGGTGATATTATCAAATCAGCTTCTCAGTAAACTCTTCAAACTTTTAATTCCCTGTAGGATCTATTGCCGCAAATGGTCCTACCTCCTTGGTCGATAAAAAGATCTTAACTCCCAAAACGAATGGTGACAGTCAGCAGCCCTCCTCCTCCGGCCTTACCTCTAGCGCGGCCTGCCCCCGGGACGTCTATCACAAGCAGCTGGCTGCCTTAAACTGTTCCGTCCGGGATTGGATCGCGAAGCACGTGAACACGAACCCCCTGTGCGACCTGACGCCCATCTTTAAGGACTACGAGAAACACCTCACTGGTATCGAACAGCAGCTCGGGGGCAGCGGCAGCAGGCGCTCTGAGAGTGAAGCCAAGAAAATGCCGCTTGCGACCCAGTCGCCTTCCCCGTTCGGGGCAGCAGAACTGCAGCGAGACTCGACATTGGCGTTTGCGGGCAACAAGGTGGAGGACACTGCTGAGAAGCCGCCGGACCCGCCCGGAGGAGCCGCGGGGGCCTCGTTTAACTTCGGCAAGAAGATCGACAGTTCTGTCTTGGGCTCTTTAAACTCCGGCCCCCTGACTGCATTTTCGTTTTCTTCTGGAAACTCCAGTTTATTTGGCAAAGAGCTTACCCAGAATAAACCGGTGTCTTCACCATTTTCCATGAAAATGTTGGAGGTACAGGCTGAAGGCGGCAGTAGTGAATACAAAGGTAATAATAAAGTTTATCCTCCTAAGTCTGTCTTGGATCTGAGTTTCGGGTTTAGCGGCACGAACGTAGATTTGTGAATCAGGTGGATCTGGGTTCACGCTGTGACTCACGTCGTTTCCCGGGTATGATCTCGGACACAGTTGATCGGCTGCTTTTGAGTCTGTTGTTTCCCTCTTTGTAAAGTGGAGTAAGACCTATTTTGCAGGGCTACTGTAAGGATTGAGAATATAAAAATAAAAAGAATATAACCATATCAGGCACAGTGACTTTGAAAAGTATTAAACGCACATAAAAAAATTCAGTAAATTAACAGTGCTTGAGAATTGTGTCTTACTGAAAGAATTGCTCATCAATGTCCGTGGCATGTCTTGTATTTGGGAGATTTAATGATAGGTGAAGTCTCATGGCAAAATAGTACTCTACTGTGAATAAAGAAGGTAGACTTTGCATAGCCCCAGGAACAAATTGGCGGGGGTTTCCCTCAATGTGTCTAGACGGCAGCCACCTTTCCAGAAGCATCCACCTTGGGTGGCGTCAGTGCCCCAAACTGGGCCTGAGTCACAGGCCCTTCACTACCTGTTCTTAGCTCTTTGAAAAGAGGGGTTAATGGCCTAGTCTCTCCTCATCCCATTGTGGTTGTGAACACATTGTGTGAAGACACTTATTTGTGAGCAGTTAAAAAGTACGTCTCGAAGGAGGTGTTCACTTCTCAGTACTTGAGAACGAAAGAAACCGGCTGTTTTCTCCTGGGAGGGTAACTTCCGTTCCTTCGAGTCCATCCTCAGGCAAGGGCCCTCCAGAGCAAAGCATAGGCTAAAGATCTCCCTTTTTATTTCTCTGCCCTAAATGCGACCGATGGAGAGTGGTCCTGCTCCTAGAGCGGTCCCAGGAACGGCGAGGCTGCCTGTGGGAGGGACATGAGTGAGGCTCGGTCCCTGCACGATGCCAGATGCCCAGCGGCAGAGCCCCCCCTGCTTGTCTGGTGGCCGCTGCACCTCTCCCTGCGAGAGAGAGCCCGTGAGCTTGTTTGAGTCTTGCTGCCTGGGCCCGCCCTGGAGAGCCTCGCTCACGGCTGCCTTCTTGGGAATTTAAATCTGGTCACTTTGACTTGTTGGGGCACCAGAATTGTTTTTCTGAGAGTTGCTGTTTAATTTAGTGTGTGTCCTGAGACCATCTTTCTCCAGAGGATCACTGTTTGCACCATCGTGTCCTAGATCTCCCCTGGGGCTGGGGCTGGGGCTGGGAGGGCGCCTGGTGCCTGAGCCTCCAGACACGGGGCCTCGCAGAAGCAGCTTGCTCACGCTTCGGGGTGGTTTCTCTGACAGCCTGCCCTGTAACCAGCTTTATTGTCCTCCTCTTCTTTGGCCATCGCGGAGACTGATTATTCCTCAGCATGACACACACAGTGTCACAGGAGATCTGGGGATGAAGGTGTTTAGAAGCCTGTCTGAGATTTTCCTTTTCCAGTGGGTGATCTTGAGTCTGTGTGGGTGTTTATTTTTCTGTTAAAATTGGTGCACCGAATCATAAGCATCGACAATTTTTCATTCTAGGGCTTTCTACAAATTAACATTTAGAAGAGAGAAGCATGTTCCCATTAAAAATTATCCTAATTTTTCACAAAATGATTAAAATCCAGTGAATCTCCCCCAGTTAGATGTGTGCTTTCGATTTCTGCGTCAGCTTACAGGGAATTTTTAGGTTGAGGTGTTAGGGGATGGATAACTTCTTTTGTGACATTTTTAAGCTCTTGATTTGAATTTTACTGAGTTAGTGTTGTTTTTATAAAAGGCGGAGATGAAGAAGAGAATGACGAGCCGCCCAAAGTAGTAGTTACTGAAGTAAAAGAAGAAGATGCTTTTTACTCCAAAAAGTAAGTAAGAGTCCCGGGAACCCATGTGGTGAGCATGTCTTCAGAGATGTGGAAGGTGGCCTCTGGGGCGACCTCAGCCCCACAGGATTTGCTGAGCATCCCCTCCTGGGGTCAGGCTGGGCCTGCTCTTCGGATGGGAACAAGGGAGAATTCTTGACCTGTTCATTTGAAAACAGGTTCTAGAAATTTCCTGCTGGGCATTTCCTACTCTTTTCTAGTATTTTCTTTCTTCTGAAGTGCTTTAGAGACAGGCTTTTCTTTGACCGTCCCACCCCCATCTCTCTCCTCTCCCCCTGCTCCACCCCCCTGCACAAAGAAAGTCACCTCCTCACTGATTGCACCTTTTGTTTTTACTTCTGCTCTTAATCGGGAGGTGTCATCCCCTCCTGGAGACCTGGTTGGCCCTTGTGGGTTTTCTCAGCCAAAACGTTCTGCATAGTAACCAGCCCTTTATTTCCTCCCCAGTGATGAGAACAGTTTTGTTTTTTGGTTCACTTTTGTTTTTATATGAGAGCTGTTGCTTTCAGAAGAAAGCCAAGGAGAAATTTTGAATTATCTCATCCCAATGAAATGAAATTAGTACTTTTTAACAAACATGTTTACAGAAAAGTCAGTTGTACCATTTTAGAACTTTCCCTAGGTGTGTTTTTTTAAATACAGAAATTTCACACGGAGTCAGTGTTTGTAACAATCATCATATCCTGTGGAATTCCCAAGTGTTGTTATTTCTGAGCACTTTTAAGAACCCAACAATGCGGGCACCTGGGTGGCTCAGTCGTTAAGCTTCTGCCTTCGGCTCAGGTCATGATCCCAGGGTCCTGGGATCGAGCCCCGCATCGGGCTTCCTGCTCTGCGAGAAGCCTGCTTCTCCCTCTCCCACTCCCCCTTCGTGTCCCCTCTCTTGCTCTTTCAAATAAATAAACAAAATATTTTTTTTAAAAAAAGAATCCAACAATGCCTTTTGCTTGTTTTTAAATTTAATTATGCAGATGACCTATGAAGGATTTTTTCCTAATCGGAATAAATTGAAGGAGCAGGAAGTGGTTTTGATTTGTGTCTTCATGACCTAAGGAGATTATGACAGAGCAGGCTGGGAAGACGCTTGACTACATTATTGTCAGTTAGGTCTTGCTTAAGAGTGTTTTCCGGGGCGCCTGGGTGGCTCAGTTGGTTGAGCGTCTGCCTTCAGCTCAGGTCATGATCCCGGGGTCCTGGGATCGAGCCCCACGGCGGGCTCCCGACTCGGTGGGGAGTCTCCTGCTCACTCTCACTCTTACCCTGCTTGTGCTCGCTTGATCTCTCTCAAATGGATTAAAAAAAAAAAAGTGATTTCCAAAATTTCAGCATTTTGGTAGATCAAAAATTGAAGGAGTCCTGAAGAAAATTAAAAAATAAATAGGAAGAAGGGCAAGAGAGATGGGGGCCAGAGGGTCCTGTATTTGTTCCTGTCCCGAAAGGACCAGATCGGCCTCTTGAACTCAGGGCCAAAGGAGCACATCAGAGGTGTGGAGTGTTTACTGTGGTTTTGACTGAACTGAGAATAGGTAGCTTCAGAAAGTGGTTTTTTTCAAGTTGCACATGACCCACTATTTTAATAATTGGGAAAAATAGGGAAGGGTCCTAGAATATCTAACCAGATTTTCTTATTTGGGTTTGTACCCAGACCTAGTTTGAACCAAAGGTTCATCCTTGTCTTTCCACACAAGTGTGAACAGCGGTTGTTAGAAAACTTGTCTCTTGGGGCGCCTGGGTGGCTCAGTCGTTAAGCGTCTGCCTTTGGCTCAGGTCATGATCCCAGGGTCCTGGGATCGAGCCCCGCATCGGGCTCCCTGCTCCGCGGGAAGCCTGCTTCTCCCTCTCCCACTCCCCCTGCTTGTGTTCCCTCTCGCTGTGTCTCTCTCTGTCAAATAAATAAAGAAAATCTTTAAAAAAAAAAGAAAACTTGTCTCTTGAGTATCTGATGGCCTTGCTTCTTTTTCTCTATAGGTGTAAACTGTTTTACAAGAAAGACAATGAATTTAAAGAGAAAGGTGTGGGTACTTTGCATTTAAAACCTACAGCCAATCAGAAGACGCAGCTGTTAGTGCGGGCAGACACCAATTTAGGTGGGTATCTTGTTTTTCAGGTGGCACAAGATCATGCTGACCACATAGTGCATAAAAGCCCTTCACCTTGCTGGTTCCAGTCATTGAGATTTTCAAGTAGAGCCATGTGTTTTGGGGGGACAGAACAGCAGTCAGTCAGATCAAATGCATCCTGTATTTCCTGATTATTTATAGGCTGAGTTGAGTACCAGCATAACAGAGTGCAAGAAAACGTAGATGTGTTCAAAGAAGTAACCAAGATGGTTTTCGTTTCACTTTGTGTTAGAAATGTGACTAAGAAGCTATAGGTAAATTGGATGGCTTAATAAACACAGAAGGGCGATTAACCATTTAAAGGAATCTGCTTTATGTAGGAAATAACCATAAACACCTTGCCGGCTGCCCTTTGCCCCAGCCCCACCCTTAGAACAACCCACCGGAAGGAGGCGGCCGGTGCCTGGAGGAGCCCGGGCGGGGGGCCAGGGCTGGTCTATGAGGAAGTGGTGGGTACCGCTAGGCCCTGCCGGGCTGGGTTGCAGAACCTTCGGCTTTTTCTTCCCTGTGGGCTTGACTCGTGGGTGACGCCATCACCGTCCTAGCGCTCTTACCCGGTGAGCCACAGAGAGGTGTCTTTGCTAACCGCCCTGCCTTGTTGGAATGACCTGGTGAAGGCTCCAGGTCGTGCTGACGCACTCTTCGTCTCGTGTGAGCACGGACACCTCTCAGAAGGCCTGGCCGCTGCGACAGGGCCTCGCGGCCCTCTCTGAGGGACACCATGCTGGCGTCTGCATGAGGGGACCCGGGCCCTTTTCCCCGACCTTCCCGAAGCTCCCAGTTTTAGATCCATTCGCTACAGGAGAGCTTGTATTTCACATTTAGCACATGAAAGCTGCAGTCTCATGGACCTCCGGTGTGGTCTGTGTGGTTTTGATGTCCTTTTTCCTTTGTTGAAATGCAGGCAACATACTGCTGAATGTCCTGATTCCACCCAACATGCCGTGTAGCCGAACGGGGAAGAACAACGTCCTGATCGTCTGTGTTCCAAATCCACCTGTTGATGAGAAGAATGCCACCATCCCAGTCACCATGTTAATCCGGGTAAAAACAGGCGAGGACGCGGATGAGTTGCACAAAATTTTACTGGAGAAAAAGGATGCCTGAACACACTTGGACTAAGGGATTGCTGCCAAGTTGCTGCTCCCCACCACCCCTTAGACTTAGTCAGTTTTTCTTCTCTTCTTACTTCGACATTCTAAGAATTTAGAGATAACTTAAAACTTTGTGAGGAAGATTAATATGGCCAATAAAACCTTTAAACGTTAAGTGTCAAGAACCTGTATTCTCCCTTCTTAAGAACTGTCTGATGTGTAAAATATATTTGAATGAAATTTTTTTGGAAGATTTTTAATGTTCATTTATTAAACTGACCACAAGTGGTTTCTTAATAGGCTGAAATCAGGGTATCGATTAGACTTCCCAAAGGCTGTTCCGATCCACGGGTTTTGGGGTCTGCTGCCACTGCTGGGGAGGCTTCCCGGCAGCCCCCGCGTCCAGGAGGAAGCTCGCCTGTAGCGTTCTCTGGTGGGCTTGACTGATTTGGGAGAACAGCACTCTTTCCAAATGAATCATGCTACCACGCCGTGATGGAGGTATTTTTCCTGTGCTTTCTCATATTGTTATTCTAAAGCTGAACCTCCAGTACCAAATGTTCCCGCCCAGCATGAGAGGCTTTAGCTTTTTATTTGCAGACATTGGCCTTTTAACCCTGTGGGCTTCTTTACCTGATTGAGGAACTGCTTTTTCATTTTAAAAGGAAACAAGTAGCTTGTTCTTTGGTTTTGTAGTTTCACTCTTGAGGTGCTGTTACTTCTCTGTTCCTCTGCAGACAAAGAGAATAGAGGGGGATTGCCTGGAATGCGGTCTAAAAGCACAAATTTGGTAGCTTAGAGTTTATAGACCACGGACAACAAACGCCTGTAGAAATGAAAGTTAAGTCAAAGTTAGAGCATAGTACAAAAGAAAGAATACTTCTTAGCTATTTGTGCCATGATGAACCCTATGGATCTAAGAGCTACTTACTGCTTAAAGTCCTAGGAGCTCTTACTACACATGAGCCATGTGATTAGCCAGGAAACATGCAATAAGGTAATGGAATTGAAATTGTGTGTGTAAATGTTGCCTTTAACTTTAGACAGAAGTATATTCTACATTTGATACCTGAAGTTTCCACTTTTTTACAAGTAAGCTACTCAGTATGTCCATTTGGAAGGGAGCCATGGTTATGCAGGAGCAGAGCTGTGTCACTTCTTCACAGCAGTCAGGTAACGGATCCTAGTGTTCTTGGAAGATTCTGGGCACATGAATTAGATACAGATTTTAATGTTTAAATCGCCACTTTCATTCCTCGTTAATCATTTAATGCTGGTACCATATGATCTTGTTTCAAGGCTCAGGGTCCGTGCCTGAGGGCTCACACTTGTATGTTCTGATCTTCAGTATGTAATGTCTTCTGACGTAGAAAATAATTGTAGATAGTGCAGTTACTTTTTTTAAAACAAGCTATAATTTTTAGAGATTTATAAAGGGGGCAGGGAAACCATTTTATGATCCAACAGGTTAACTCCAATGCCTGAGGTGCGGAAGTTGGCCAACGATGTACCGTGAGATTCTTGCGCTTCGTGAGAGAATCTGGCCGAGTGTGTGACTCTGAGGAAATGCACAGAGGTGTGCGTACACTTGTGGGCTGAGGTCAGGCTCTCACGGTGGGAAAGCTGGGGAGGGAGTGGCAGTTACTTTTGCATTTTCGTTTTAGAATCAAGAATACTCTGGAGTGTTTGTTACAGGTGATTTCTAGTATGTGGTGGTCGATCCTATCACAGTGGCCGTGGCCCAGCCGGCCTTGAGTGAGGTTTATCCAGCTGCTAGGAGGACGAGGAAGTGCAGGGCACAGACTTCTGTCCCGGGTGGCCCACCCGTGGTCCCCAGGAGCTGCGAGGCCACTCAGGCACTTTCAGGGGGCGCCACACTGGTAGTAGCCTCTGCGTGGCCAGTGGGACGTTTGCCACACATGGCCGAACAGCATCAGGATTGGGTCACCTTTCACCCCCGCCCCCCCCCCGGGAAAAGAGTTCATAATCTTTTTGCATTAGTGGGTGTATGTGGCTTTCTCTTTTCCTGACATTCCCAGCAAATTGTTGCTGCTAAGACTCACTGTTAAAGTGACAATTACAGGGACAGGTGTGATGCGTGTGCCGGAACTCCCAACGCGGTATTTCCTTCATGTCGCTTCCCCTTTAGGAACTTGCTGGTCTCTACTTTAATTACGTATTCATACAAAAGAGCCTGAGTGTGTATGGATTTTCCTGTAAAACCTAAATATTTGTATGTTACTTGGGGGAAGAGGCCCCTTTGGCCCCCAGAGGGCCGGCCTTCTCTCCCCTGCTGTATTAGTAGCTAAATTCCGCCCCATAGGTTTAGTTAGATTTATTTTTAACAAAAATATTAGAAATTAGGCTTTTAAATGTTTAACGTAGACTGAAGTTTTTGTATTTAGTTGGAGGATCTATGACGTATATCATCTGTGTGGCCTGAAGGGAGTTGTTTTTAACCTTTAATCCGTTTAATCAGTTGTGTTGCATCTTGACAAATACTGAGTGTCCCAGTGGCCTTTTTTAAACTGGTGTGTGTCCTTCTTTTGAGAGTTCCCCAGTAAGCAAAAAAATGAGCGTTGTGCTGTCTTTGTTTTTAGAATTACAGGCTGGAAATGTGTGTCCAGTTTTTAAAGCAGTTTAGATTGTGTTTTCCAGGGAAGAACAAGTCTGACCATTTACGCATTGATTTTCTTGAAAAGGATTATAGTTTTATAATTTCAGTTCTAAATCATATTTTTGATATGCTGCATGCCAAAAAGAATCTACCTGTTCTAGGGGAGAAGAAAAAAAAAAACCCATCTTACTGTCCAAGTGCAGAACAAGTTATCACTGAGAAAGCCTTTTTGGTTTCATTTTAAAAGTTAAACACGTCTTTTGAGCAACTGTCAGTTCTTCTTTGATTTCTGAAGTCAGAATGCAAGCACGGTGTATTTTGAGGGCTTTGCAGACCCAATGGCTCACTCCCAAACCCCTGGGTATTGGTTCTCATTCTGGAAGAGAATCTGGTTGAAACTGGCGTGTCCCACGGTGCCGGCAGGGGACCGCGAGGAGCCGTCCAGTCCCGCTCTGAGCACCAGGACTTCTTGGCCAGAGGCAGTCATGGTTAGGACTCCGGACTCTGCTTGATGCAGATGCGATCGATCGTAACAGTTGTTAAGACTTCTTAGCAATCAGATAAGTTGTTTGCTTTCTATTTTGCATAGGAAATTGTTTTCTAAGACAAATACTTGAATTGTCAGACAATGTAATCTCAGTTTGTATTAGTTTTTGAG
The DNA here is from genome assembly GCF_011800145.1 of Mirounga leonina. Classification (NCBI taxonomy): domain Eukaryota; kingdom Metazoa; phylum Chordata; class Mammalia; order Carnivora; family Phocidae; genus Mirounga; species Mirounga leonina. The sequence goes on along the minus strand of NW_023270739.1, from coordinate 1,284,680 downwards.
GAAGTGTAATCCATGAAATGTGAATAAATGGAAAGTAAACAAAATCAGTGTTTGACACTTTTATGTTCTTCGGTGATGTTCCTGGCGTCGATACAAGTCATGTGGGCCGGGGGAAGGACCGTGCAGAAACCCCCAGGCAGCGGAGGATCTGCTTCCTCTCCGCCCCTCGCGTATGCGTGTGGCCTCCTCCGAGCCATTCGAGAGTCTGTCCTGTGGGATTTACGTCCTTACAAATCTGAATTGGAATGGTAGATGTGTCACGGGCCACCATGGGGAGCACTGTGCCAGGCGCTCTGCATCTGGTGCTCATTTGGCCCTCGGGGCAAACCTCCCAAAGGGGCTCCATGGTGCGTTTTCCAAAGCACGGCCCTGGGCCAGGTTAGTGTGTTTCTTACAAATACATACGTGGGTTTGGGATCTGTGTCCAGGTCTGTCTCAGTCAAAAATCTGAACCCTCCTAAGGACGTTTTAAAACTAAAGATCAAGATGATCAAGAAAAAATACATTGTTATTCTAGAGCTTTAAATTTTCAGTGATCCAGAAAATCACTATTACAGCATGAACAGATTAAACTGTAATAGGATTATGATACGATTTTGGAGTCAAGTGCTGAGTAACTTCAGAGGTGTGTCCCCGCAAGGTACTGTGAAGACGGACTTACTCATCGAAGTAGTATTCCGGAACCAGTAACATCCAGTGGGAACTCAGTGACACAAGAGGGTGTTTGTCCCGAAAACGCACCAGCCCTGTCGTAAGTACTCGGCGATGGGCCGCTGACGGATGGGTTCTCCAAGCATGGAGCTGGCAACCACTGGCCACACCTTGGAACTTGTTAGAAATGCAGACTGGGGCGGGGGGTGGGAATAGCGTGGTTTTGGTTTTGTTTTTATTGAGAAATCCACACACTCTTAAAGTGAAAGCTTCAGTTGTTGTTAGTATAGTCCCAGAACTGGGCAACCATCACCACTGATTCCAGAACACGGTCATCACTGGCCGTGTGGGTTTCAACAGAGGGTTCTGACACGCGCTCAAGTCTGAGAACCGCCCCACCCCCCACAGGCCGCCTCGGTGCTTTGTGGTGATGCCCTGGGGGCACATTCCAGGAGGGGAACGGCAGGGACTCAGTGTTGCCGGGGACCGTGTCAGCCTCTGTACACAGGGGTCTCACCTCAACCTGCCCCCAGGAAGGGGGGTACGGCCGCGAAAACCCAGGCCCAGGTCCCACGTGCCCGGGGAGCCGCAGACCCACGCGGGCTGTCACCAGCGCCCCGCTCGACGGTGTGTGTACGTGCCCGTTAAAGGACTAAACTTGACCGGCTTCCGGAATGGTCTAAAATCTTGAGAACAAAATTGTTTATTCAAAACATAATCATGAAAAGTCACTAAAAACCATGGTTCTCTCAAACTGAGCAATCTAATTGTTTTATTAAAGTCAGATTCCAAGATGAAAGACCCTTAGTCCACACATAGGGAAAGCAATACCTTGTTAAACCTGTTGGCTTATGTAAAGGCCAAGTCAGGAGGGACGCGATGACGCGATGAAGCCGCGAGCAAAAGAAAGGACCTCTTGTTTTTTTTTATCATCCCCCAAAACAAACATTTCCCCTTCTCACGTAAGTTTTCCAGCTGTTCTTCCTGCCCTCTTAACAATCAAGCCCAAAGCACAGCAGGCTTATCCATTCAACAGGTAAATACACAATGAACTAGGATAGCGTATGGATTAATTTAGTTTACATTTCCCCCTCCTCCCGACAGGAAACTCCCAAAGGTTTTCTCTTCCAGTCAACATGATTTTCTAAAGCTAGGGCATGACCGTAGTTCCTAAAAGTTCATCTAGGACGGAACAGAAGGACCGAAATAGCAGCATTAGCCTTCAGGAGTAGGCAGCTCATAGGAGGGGGTTCTTGCACAGCTTTCTCCACATTAGCTGTTAGGTATTTTTCAGGCGACTGTTTTAAAGGGGACTCCTCCTTCAACGGGAAGGGGGTTTGACCTGGATGGCAACAAAGACATTGTCTTCATTTTACCTACCAGACGGCCTGCTTGATAACCACTCACGCAATCTGCCCTTGGTGATGTTGCTTCAGGAAATTCTGGTTCGGCTGTTTCCAATGCAACGGATGGAGAGAGATGTCCTCGATGTGACAGTTCGCACTATTTCTAGCTTTGCCTGTGTGTTCCTCTCAGACCCTCCCTTCTACGTGTTCACTTCCTGTAACTTCCTGCCGTGGTGGAGGCCTGACGCGTGCCCATCACCTGAGACACAACTTTAGAGTTCGTTTGCTCTCGGGACGAGTGAGCCCACCGCCGAGCCTCCATCAGCCCCTGGGAGGTGGAGTCAGCTCGAGAAACGTGCAAGCGCGCTAGACATCAACTGGATTAACTAGAGTCTCAAGGCAACAGACAACCAGGGCCCAGAAACCATCTTCCCGCAGACCAGGCAGCCTGTCAGGAGCCTGCTCTGTTTGCACTTGACCTCGGGACTCCTGACTCTGATCCTGGGCATTTTCCCATTGCCACAAGGCCTTTTTTAGAGGTTCTCCAGAAAAAGCTTGGGACATCTGACAGTGTGACGGGAGGGCTCATACTACTTTATGGGGACTGGGAGCTAAACCCGAAACGCGTCTCTTGTGATTGGATTTTGCAAATGTTGCCTCGGACCAAAACCTGGCTGCGGGCGCCCCGACCCCATGGCTGACTCAGCATGGCCCGAGCCAGGGCCTGGGGTGCTTTCTGTCCATCTCCAGCATTTCTAGAAAGGAACTCATGTGAAAGCTCCAAAAACGGTCGAAGAAGAAATCTTTGGGGGCAAATTAAGGTTCAATCACTTAAGTTTATGCATTGCTGTAACATCTGTATTTGATCTGAAATACCCATTAAAGAAAAAAAACAACTAAGTACAGATTCATCAGAGGAAAGCACTGAGGAAAAATAAATTTAATATCCAACATGCAAATCAACTCTCAACAGAAATGCAAAAAGCACAGCTCACAGCCAACCAAATGCTGCTCAGAAATGATTTCTGTACGTGGAAGACAGTGAACCCAGAAGCGGCTCATGTTTATGGAAATGCCACTGACCATGAGACAGACCCTAACGTGTTCGATTATGCCACCATGGTGTTTTTGCCAAAATATATTTTGTAGAAATCGTTTTAGTTAAGCCTCAAAGTCGTGAAAAATCGCAACAGGTTTTCTTTGCAGGTTTTGATTCTCACGTGGAGAGTTTGCTCGGGAACCGCGAGCAAATGTACACCTACGTGCTCGCTATGTACACCTAACCCGCCCGGGCTTGCAAGATGCTGGGGGGGGGGGGGCGGCTGGAGCGCCACTGTGACCTCTGGTATCCGGCGCTCAAGGCCCCGGCGCCGCCAAGATCAAGGTGCCTGCTTGTCTTGGGGATGGTAGAAAACTGTAAACACAAACTCTCTCCGCTGCGGGGGACCCACCGCCGGCCGGGCCACTCGGGGTCCGGGTGACTTGGCTTCTGCGGGTGGGCGTCCAAGGAGTTCTCCAGACCACTCGAGACAGAGGCTCAGAGAGAGGGCCGGAGGATTCCTTGTCCCACCAAGGACTGTGTCCGCGCCATGACAGCCGGTGGAAAGGAACAGAGGAGAGGAGAGCAGCCCCGCGTGCGCCCCCCACCCGCCTCCCAGGGCTCAGCCCCCCCGAGGGCCGGGGGGCACCGTGGCCACGGGAGCGGGGAGGGCAACGCCTCCCGCAGGAGGCCGGCAAGGGCCTGCTGCTCTCCCGGAACCCATGTCCGGTCAGGGTGCTGATGTGTTTTAAGAGAAATCTGCTTTCTGAGACAAAGACGAGAAGAAGCCCGAACAGGGAGAATCAGTGTCACACCCACGGACGCTCGGTGTTTGAGGCCGGATAGAAAACCATGTTCCAGCTCAGTCGTGTGCCGCGGTGGGACCGCTCGAGGCTCATGAAACCGTCGGCAGCTCCCTAACGCCTGGCATCTTTAGAGGGTCGTGGCCAGCGATTTCGGGCCTCCCTGTTGGGACGGCGTCAGAAGCGTCCTTCGAGTCCAGTCACTAGGATTTAACAGCTGCACAGGGCCTGCCTTCGGGAATGTCTTTTAATGGGAAAAAAAGAGTTTTTACCACACTTTGCAAGTCTACTGACTAGACGGTGATTAAAACAGCAACACCAGCTCCTGGTTTGCTTCTAGCCAGACTCTTTAAAAGAGCAATCCCACCGGGCAGGTGCCTCTGTGTCGTTAACTAGCACTGCTCCGTGGGGAGCAGAAACCTGACCGGATCATCTGGGCACGGTCCCTGAAAAGTCCAAATGTGAGCGGGAACGGGACTCGTCAGAACGCCCAGCCATCTCCAAGCTCACTGGGCTGGGGAAGATTTTGTTCTCTGTGGACTACTTCCCTGTCACTTGGGAATATTCTCCTGAGCTACTGAGCCTCGGCTGTCTCTCCAAGCAACTGGAAGTTCCTGGAAGACCTCAGCGTGCGAGACCGAATGCCCCCCTCAGCCTGCAGGCGCTGGAAGGTGGACTAGAGGCGACATGCCGCCCATCAGACGCTAGGACCGTGACATTTCTCAGAAAAAGAGAGCTTTCTTATTCATGTCCTAAAAAGGGACACCGCGGGGTCTTCACAGAAAAACCGTACTTTGATTCCAGTTCCCACTGAAGAAATGTGCGCGCGCTTCGGTCTTCCCTGCAGTACACGAGAGACAGGCGTGTTTCCAGAAAAGTTAAAGACGGCCTTATGAGAAGTGACAGCCGGACACGCCGGGACACTGGGGCGCTGGGCTTGGCCCTGTCCCTTGTTATTCTATTACTCTGTTACCGATGTCCTTTGTCACTTTGAAAATAATGAACCTCAGGGTGACAGCTTACTGCCTAGTGACCAAGTGCCTCTCAAAAAAGCGTGCTTAAAAATGCAGTCTCAGAAGTAACCTCTGGAAGAGGGAAACACGGCGCAGGGTGGAGGCCACCACACGCGTCCGTCTGTCCCAGGGCAGCAGTGTCGCAGACGCGTGGGTGGGCCGCTGGCCGAGCCTGCGGGGGCCGAGTGCGGCCTCGGTGGCACCGGGAACAGCCAAGCCGTGGTGCACGCTGTTCGCACGTGGTACGACGAGGCGTCATGGACGACCTGGAACAGCGCTGTGGCGCACGGCAAAGCACTCGCGCACATCACAGCAGCCGGCCCTCGGGCGCCCTGTGCCCGCGGTTTGTCGCGTCACCGAGGCGGCGTCGGACGTGCCCGCGGCCCCGCCAGCAGCCGTGGCTGAGCCCCGGGGCTTGGTTCCGGCGGGGGCACCCTCTCGTGCTCCTCAACCTCTGAGAACAGAGGGAGGGCCGCCGTCCTCCTGCATCTGCTCGACTACCTCCTCCTTCCGTGGAAGATACATCGGGACCGTACTTCTCCCAGGACCTGAGTTCCAGAGTCTTCAGACCCCCGATGACCAGGGAGAAAGCATTCCTGAAGAAAAAGCTGTGTTTTAGCCACCCTGGACACAAACTTGGAGGCGGCGTCTGGCTCCCCTGGAGAACACTCTTGGAACATGGGGCCGCGCTCAGGGAGCAGAGGCTCCGCTCCAGGGCTTGGCGGCGAGGCCTGACTCTGTGCTGTCCTGAAACACTGCTCTGGAACGTGAAATTGTGCAGACAGCTGGGATTCAGCCAAGCGTGAGCTGGGCACTGCCAGAGAAGGCGAGAACGTTCCAGCCCAGCCCCACCACACAGGTGATGGCGGGGAAAGCCTCCCAAGAGTCCCCCACCAACCCGAGCTCTGCAGAAAGGCTGCCTGACCCAGTCGTGCACCGGAACCCTGGACACTTCATGAGGTAGGTGGTATCAGCCCCATTTTACAGGTGGGCCAACTGAGGCAGAATGAAATGCAATAGCTTGCTTTAATAACAGCATACAAAATCTAGAGAAAGCCCCAAAGTAGCCCCTGTTCCCGGAGCCCAGCGCAAACCCTTGGAGCGCACAGAATAAAACAGATGGGAGAACAAACCCCTCCAACCCCTTCTCTCCTTGCAGAGAGGGTCTCCGTGCACGACAGCAAACCCTCAAATATTCCTGGGGACTTCAAACAAAACAACATAGCAACAGAGACCCAGCTGACGGTTTATTCCCAATGGGGCAGGGAACCGCTTCCACTCGAGAAGGCTCGTGGTTTTGAGAAGAGCACAACGTGTCATCCATCACAGGTGGGAATCCCTCCAGCCCGAACAAGGCCACGGGTGAGCCCGGAGCCGCATGGCCGCTCACACAAACCCAAATCCTCTTTGCCTCAGTGAGCTGGTCTGAGAAATGGGACCAGCGCACTCAGTCAAAGCAAGCAAGCTCCAGGAAACACCCTATCCCCTCCCTGGCCCCCCCGAGGATGGAGGTTATACCTAGAACCTTCCTGGGAGGAAGCCAACCCCACCCCCCCAACCCTCTTCTCCTGTCTGACTACCAAGCCGTCCCACCCGCCCTCGGAGCCCAAACTTTCTGTGGGTCACGCCAGCCGAGGCACAGAGCGGGTTATCTCCAGGGTGGAGGTGTGTGTGTTGGTGGTGCTCTTTGGCTGGAAGCAAAGGCCATTCTGGCAGGATCGGGGCCTGTCTGCTCAGCTCGAGGCCTTTCTGGAACCGGGCGTGGGTGAGGCATTCCCAGCCCAGGGCAAACCCCTCAGCTGTGTGCCCCCTCTCCCCGAGGCAACCCATTTGTAACCAAGCGGTAAACAAGGGAGGGCGGACAAGTCGGGACTAACTCGGACGCTGAAGTTCATGGGCACAGCAGCACGAAACCTTGAGCCAGTTCTCCTTAGGAAGGCGTCGACACGCTGACGCTCTGCGTGCCCCCAGCCGGGTGGTCTCTCCACCTGCGGTCTGAGTGTGGACGTCGGGTCGGCGGGTCTGGACACACTCTGGACCCTGGCTGCTCCTCTGCTCTCTCTTACAGCCTCTTGGCATCTCTGGTCCTCTGGGGGTGCAGAGGGCGCGCCAGAGATGGGCGGGGGGGCGGCGGGTGCAGGGGCAGGAGCAGAGCCAGCAGGGGAGGAGGAAGAGGCACTTCAGTTTGGGCTGGTGTTCGTGGAGTCGGCCCTGGCCCCAGGAGTCGAGCGGCCCCGCCTGGCTCCGGCGACGGCGCTGGGTTGTCACAGAAGACCCCGGTGGTGGTGGACAGCTAGGCACTTGGCAGCACCCCCAGGGCTGGGCAGGGCTGGGGGGCTCTGCGCAGGCTCTGCACACGGCTAGGTCATCAGGATGGGCTTCTGCCGCACTTCCAGGATGTCTAGGGCGGCGGGAGGGGGGCGGGCGAGACAAGGAAGTGAAGGCCCCGGGCGCTCCGGCCCCCGACGGCGCCGTTTACGCGGGCAGTCCGGGCTAAGTGCTTGCGTGCATCTCCTCCCGCGCCCCCACCAAAGTGCACCACCACTGTGGTTCCGATTTACAGACGGGGGATGGTCGTGGGGCGGCTGCACAACCCAACGAGCCAAGTGGAAGTGGGGCTCCGATGTGGGCCGGCCCAACTCGGGAGCCGTCGCCCAGCACCGCCGCGCGGGCCCTGGTCAGGAGGGGCCCCGAGAGCTCCACCCCACCGCTCCCCCAACCAGTAACCCACCCCCCCGGGGCCCTGCAACCACTCAAGGGGGGACAGGAGGGGCCGTGGCTTTCCCAGAGAGGCCAAGAACCCAACACAGACACCCACTGACGGGCTCCAGACTTGAAACGAGGGACAGGGTTACCGACACCCCCATGAAACGTGATGCTGTTTTCTACGTCAGCCTGCGTTACCTGTTAAAATCCGATGCAACGGCAAAGTGACGTAGGTCAAGTGTGCATAGAGAAGGAAATTTCCATCCGCTCTGTTCAGCTTCAGCCAGGACCCGACCAGAGACCGCCCCGTGCCAGACAGGGACCGAGACCGCAGGTTGGTGGCATTGTGCAGATCCGCTAGAGGGGAGAAGGCCGCGTCAGGGAGGACTAGGAGAGCACCTCCCACCCCAGGAACCACCTCTGCCTCAGCCTGGGCCCTTTGCCACCAGCCCCTCCACGCCCCATACCTGCCCCAGAGCTGCCAGGCCCTGGCCTGTGACCCCCCCCAACTCCCCCCTGCCTAGCCAGCCCTCCCCTCCCCTCCCCTCCAGCTGTCCCTGACCCCTCCAGCTGCCCTAGAGAGGCTCTTCCGTGGGGTCTGGCTTGTCGCCACATGGTGTTACTTCTCCGCTTCCCCGTGGCCCCGTCTGTCACTGGAACTGAGCACCACCAGCCTGCAGGGCCCAGGGCGAGGCTGGGAGGACCCATCACCAGGACCCATTCTTCTGGGTCACCCAGAGAGGCAGGCTGGGTGGTTATCAGCCCTTTTCTACTGATCTGGAAAGGAGCTGAGGGGGGGAAGGCACTTGCCCAAGCACACACAAGAGCAGGTCAAGGCCAGGCCCGTCCGTCTCTGGGCCCTGGCGCTCAGAATAAGGGCTGGTGTCTCTTCTGTTCAAGGCCACAGTCCCAGCTCCCGCCAGCACCACCCCCCCATGCTGTCGGCCATCCCTTCAGCCCCCCAGCACACACGCAGGGTGCTCACACCTTGTCTCTGACAGCCAGCCTGCCCTCCTATAGTCCTTCTCCACAGGGACCGCTGAGCGGTATTTCAGTATGCGAATCTGACTTTGTCACTAGCTTGCTTAAACCTTCCAAGGGCTTCCTGCTGCTTAGATGAGGGTGCCCCTGCCCTCGCCCCCCACCCCGGCTCGCTGGCCACAGGGCAGTGAGAAGCTGCGGGTCTGCCAGGAGGGACTACAGGGCAAGCGGGGGTTAGCCTGGGCCCCCCGCCGGCTCCAGGCAGAGACGCCCAGGAGGCCGCCAGACAGAGAGTGAGTGAGCCCCGCGGAGAGCCTGAGGGACGCCCCTGCGCAGGTTCTGGAGGGAGGGCACTGAGGACCAGCCAAACCTGAAGGCACGAAAGGCGGGAATGAACCGGAGAGCTCACCTCACACTAGGCAAGGGTTTCTCGAACCCTCTGTGTGGAGCAGTCAGACCATCAACTCGGGAAAGGTCTGCAAGCCTCCTGTCCTGCCTCCTGTTCTGACCCGGATCAGAAGCTCCTCGAGGCGGGGATTTCTGTCTGTCCATCCACAGCTCCATCCCCAGCCCTGAGGGGACCCTGACACCTGCTGGCCCCCCGGACGTGAATGCGAGGATGAACCCAGAGGGCCCGGGGTCATAAGCAGCATGCTCACCCCCGCCGTTGTCCTCGCGGAAGAACTCCTCGCTGTCATTGGCCGAGTGAGACTTCTTCATCTCAGCGATCCGGTTCCGGGGCACCTTCCTCTTGAGGGATGGGGAGAAGAATGCGGGCCGGTTGTTCCGCTCCGGGGTGGGGGGCGTGCTGAAGGAGGTCACCTGGGGACAAAGAGCCATAGTCACCAGAGCAGCCCGTCTATACCGCCTGGGCCCTGATGCCACCCGCCGGAGGGCCGGCCTCCCTGGGGCTGAGCGGGTGCTCGGAGCCGGTTCCAGCTCAGGGAGGGCAGAAGGGCCTCAGCTCCGCCCAAGGGGGAGCCGGGTGCCCTCTGCGGGCCCCGAACCCTGGCCGGCCGAAGTAAGACTGCTGACGCCGCTCAAGCCCCTGCCACGGCACACGCATCCATGGACGCGTCCCAACCAATCCACGGGATGGGAACTGGTATGAAGCCCGTTGGACCAGTGAGGAAATAAGGTGGGACAGCGACCTTGACCTGCCCAAGGTCACCCAGCAGGATGGGGGCAAAACCAGGATTCGGCCCAGGTCTTCTGCCTCCTAAGGCCATGCTCCTCACCCCAATTTCTTCCCCTTGGCTAAGATGCCCTCCCATCCTTCTCAGCCCCAGCACCCTCTGGTGAAGGGCAATGGCGAAGCGGCCCAGGCCTCCATCCCCTCGTCTTGTAACCACACTCAACAACGTTCTGCACAAACACGCACAGCCACGCAGGGTCAGGCGGGAGCAGCACTGGGGACAGACAGGCACACAACACCGCTCCCTGCCCTCAAGGAGCTCACAGTCTGCTGAGGGGCGACAGACTCGGAAAGTGACAACCACAGACTAAAGGCTGGTTGCTGAGACAGAGAAAAGGAAGAGCAGGATACAGGGGAGCACAGAGCAACAGGAGTCCACAGCCTGGGAAATCAGGAAAGGCTTCCTGGAGGAGACGCCGCTCGAGGTGGGTCTTGAAGGACGAGTAGGAGTTCGCCAGGTGAAGAAGGGGGGGAAGGGCGTTCCAGGCAGAGGGAACTTGGCCCATCTCCTCCCTCCTCCCCATGCAAACAAGAATCTGAGGAACAAGGTGAGCTGGGACTGAAACTTCAGGAGCCCCGTCAGCCTCCTCGTCACGGCTTCCGACATCAATCAAAGTCCTGGCGGCCGCTGGGCTCCAGACGGTCCTCCCATAAGCCAGGGAAGTTTTCCAAAGATAGAGAAAAAAAACAAAACACCAGAGACCACAATACACACAGAGTCTGCATTTGTCACGAGCTGGTTACAAATGACCCCTCCAGAAAAGGGGGACACGCGACAGTAAGCACAGAGGTGGCAGGGGCCCAGGCAGCCCCCAGGAGGTCAGGCCCAGCCACTGGCAGCTGTGTGACCCTGGCAGGTCCCTTCCCTTGACCCCGGGTCTCCCTGCTCCCCTGAGCCAGGAACCATGGCCTTCACCCCCAACTACCACCCTGGGAGGGAGAGATTATCACTCCCATTTGGTGGATGGGAAGAGCCAGGCTCAGGCAGGTCTGGTAACATATCAGCAGTCGGTCAGCAAACGCGTGGCCGGAAGCAGCACCTGGGCCGGTCCAGCCCAGAGCCCAGGCCACATCTTCACGAGGACTTCCACAGATACATTCTGCAGGGCCTCGGTGGGCAGTTTAGGACCAGGGAGAAGAATTAGACTCCGTTTCTCAGAAATCAGCTCGGAAATGTATCAACAACCGCTACTTGAAAGACGAGAGAGGCCCCTGCTTGGAACCCTCACCCATGTCTTTGCAAAAAAAAAAAAAAAAGCCGCACGGACTGTTTCTATTTTGCTTTTCAATCACATTCATTGCAGAAGGAACAAAACGAGAAAGGACATAAAGAGGAGGAAGAAACACACTGACCACCTGGAGATATGCATGGTTAACAGTCTTACAGAATGAAAAGTCTAGCAAACACACGCTGCCTTGTCTGGGGCACGTCAGCACTGCAGCGTGCTTTATGTCCTTCAGTCCTCTTCCCCAGCGGATCACGCCCGCACCAGCCGCTGGCTGAGCCTCCCAACACCAGTGCTCCCCATTTCTGGACGAGAAAACAGGCCGAAACCTGTCCCAGGTCACCTGAGCAGCAACACCTGGACTCCAGCCCAGTCTCACCCCCAAGCCCGTTCCTGCGGATGGGCTGGCCAAAGCCGCTTCCCTGCCCCCAGCACCCACACCTTCTTGTCCCCTTCCGAGCCCCACTGCTCTGAGCAGCCTGCGGGCTCGAGACTTTCTCCCGCCCGAGCCCTGGGCCCCAATGGGGGTCCTGGGAATGAAGCTGCCACTGACCTCGGCTTCCCACCCCTGGGGAAGGATGGTGGCCTAGAAAGAGCAGGGCTCAGAGGCTCGGTGCTGTCACACGAGAGCCGTGAGACCTGGGGCGGCGCCAGTCAATCCATCAAGCCTGAGTTTCCGGGTCTGCAGACGGGAACGCCCATGTCTACCCACCGGGCTGCTGTGGGGACTCCCAATACTCGAAGATGCACACCACCTCGTAAACAAGGGGGCCAGGCAGAGGGAAGAGCTGGGTGGTCCGGGACCCCGTGTTCTCTCCCCGAGCCTCACAGGGCGGGAGGGGAGGCTGGTTCGTCAGCATCCCCAGGGCACTCCCCAGGTCGCGTGCCCAGGCTCGGCCAGCAGGCCCTCTGAGGCAGGTGCCGGGACCAGCCTGGGTTTCCCTTCAGCTGGGCCCAGCTGCAGCGGCAGCTCAGGGAAGCAGGAAAAGCCCTGGCCCACGCCCTAACCTGCTGTGTGACCTTGGGCAAGTCCCGGCCCTCTCTGAACCTCAGCCTGCTCCCCAGAGGGTGGGGATAATGACACCTACCTCACCGGGGGACTTTAAGGATCAGGGAGGCGGTGGGAAGCGGATCCGAGGGACGAGAGGCCCCTCCCTGAGCTGTGCAGCCCTTACCCGCTCATGCATGGGTGAAGCCGGGCTGGAATCCTCTTCGGTCCCGCCGGGGGACGTGTCACCAATAGACACGCGGCTGACTGCCATCTCCGCATGACCCTTGCCCTGGGGCCCCTTCATGCGCACAAACTCCATGTTGTTGTACTTGTAGAAGCCGAACGACATCTTCTGTGCCATACGGGCAGCCACACTCACCTGCGGACAGGTGGGAGATGGCCTGAGTCAGCCCCCGTAGGGATGGCCTCTTCCTGGGAACACGGGGTCGCGAGGATGGCTGCCCCTCACAGAGTGGCCCCTGAGGGCAGCCCGCTTTCCTCTCAGGGCGATGGACCCCGCTGGCCAGGGCCCCCCCAGCAGGCAGGGTACTGCTGGAATACTCGGGGCTCGGGCGGACGCTCCTCCCACCGCCCCATGATCCATGCCTCGCAGCAGGCCGAGCGCCAGCCTGGGAACACAAGCTGCCCCGGGGAGTCCGAGACCACCCCCCACCCCTCCCCTGGGAGAGGCCAGCCTCGGTGGGGGAGGCCCAGCTGCAGGAGAGCCATCTGTCCACCTGGGTTCCTCCCCCACCCCACCACCAGGGTCCATTTCGGGAGTGTTTGCACGCGGGGTGGGGCCACCTGTCGCTCCGATCCAGTGTGTCCAGGTGAGCGAGGAGGGACACAACAGAACGCAGTCCCTGAGCCACCTAAGAGGGGCCCGGGGGCCGCAGCTGCTCTGAGGAGCTGGGCAAGGCCGGGGGGGGCCGGGGAGGGCCTGTCCTCCCACTTACTCGGTTGTCATACACCTTCTTGAGTGCCTCATAGCGGATGGAGCCCTGAAAGATGACCCCTTGGAACAGGTTGGTTTTGTCACTGGCCACCAGCTCCACGCAGACCATCTCTCCCTCCCCCACCGTCATGTCGCTGAACACCTGAGAGGGGGCATAAGGAGGACAGCTACGCACCACGCAGCCCACAGCCTGGCTCCCCGGCTCCACCCCCTGCCGCCCTCCCGCCCACACCCCTGCTCCAGGGGCTGTGCACCGACCCCACTTCAAGGTCACACGGACTCAGGTTCAAATCTTGGCTCTGCCACGAACGGGCCATGCCAGCCTGGAGACGGCACTTAGTGCCCTGAGCCGAAAGTTCTCCAAGGCACCAACCAATCGAGAAGAGACCCTGAAACACAGGCGCCCGTCTTCGTGAGTCTCCCCTGGGGTCCTGACCACCTCTAGGTGAGTACCAGCACCGCTATGGGGACCTCGGCGGCAGCGGGGAGCAGCTGGGCAGGAGCTGGGCAGGGTCGGGGGCAGGGTGCCTGGTGTGGCCCGCGTGAGTCACTTTCTGCCATGAGTCCCAGTTTTCCCAGCCTGAAAACAGAAGCTTGGCCCAGAAACTCCCACAGCCCCGCCCCCTCTGACACCCTAGCATCCCGTGGCGTGGAGGCACTTGTTTGGAGGTTTATGGCCATCCTAATGTCTCCTCCTGCCCGGGCAGCCCTTTTATGTAGGAGTTTATGACGCATTCTCCCATTCACGAGCTGGTGTGATCTTCGACCCCGACGGGTAAGTAGGCCACGTGATCATGACGCTCATTTTACAGCTGAGAAAACAGGCTCGGAGCTAGGTGAACCCCACTGGCCCCAGTCCAGCGCCAGGAAGAGCGGGGGCCACAGGGACAGGAGTCAGGATTGCCCCACTCCCCACTGCCCTCGCGGCCCTGACGAGGGGCCTGGGGAGACATGCTGGGCACGAGCAGCTCACCTCCTCGAAGCTGTCGATCATGAAGAAGATGTTGGGGTAGCTGATCTTGGATTCTTCCCCCTTGCTGTCCATGGGGTGTTTACTGGGGGACGCAAACACTTGCTGAAAGGAAGGGCATTTGAAGGACTGAGTGAGGCGAGGCCCTGCCCTGCACCCAGGCCCACAGCCACTCAAGGGACAGGTCACTGTGGTCACACGGCTCAGAGCCAGGCCAAAGCCAGAGGGAACCACTCTGCGAGGCGCTAGACGGGTTTCCGGTCAGACCTGCCCCTCCAGGCAGGGAAGCAAGGAGGAGGAGGGAGGGGGGGAGGAGGAGGAGGAGGAGGAGGAGGG
>NW_023270739.1:1244681-1270068 GCF_011800145.1 Mirounga leonina | reverse complement strand
GAGAAGGAGGGAGGGGAGGACTCGTCTCCCGCACCCAAACGCTGAGCAGCCACAGGGCTGCCATTTCTGGGCTGAGCTAGCAGTCGGGGGCCTGGGGGCTTACCTGGGATTTCTTCTTATGGATGTGGATGTCCCCCCCATCAGCGCGTGTGCACACAGCACAAGTCACCATGTAGTCCAGCTGGAAGAGAGCGCGCAGCACAGCGTGCGTGCAGGGGTCGCCCGGCCGCCCGCAGCAGCCCCGGCCCCACCACGCCCCTGTACCTTCTGCAGGATGAGGTTCAGGCAGACACTCTCCTCCCAGTCGATGTCAGGGTCTCCAAGGCCCGGCAGCTTCTTGGAGTCACGCCGGTATACCTCTACCTCCACCTCGGGCTCAGCCTCGGCCAGCTGGGGGGGGCAGGGCGCAGGTGAGTCCTGGCGCCTTCTGCCCGACTACCGCGTGGGCAGCTGCTAACACAGACGTGGACTCCAGCCTGGCTTCTCGGTCTCCAGCTATGTGGCCCCAAGCTAATTAAGAAGGGAGCCTCCGGGGTGGTCCCTCGGTGGCAGCAGGGCATGGGGATCCCAGCCTCCTGTCCCACGCACACTGCTTCTGTTCAACCTGCCCGGAGGTGGCCGTCCACCCATCCGCCCACCACCACCACCGGCCTAACACAGGAAGCCCGCAGGTTGCTATGGCAACTGGGTACCAGCTCAGCTGCAGGCTGGGGAGGGGGCGGGAGGCGGCCCCGGCTTGCCGCAGAGAGCCCGCGGTGCGCAGGCGCCTGCCCGGGGCGCTCCTTGCTTTCTGTTCTTTTGAGTGGTGGGGGCAGAGAGGCTGCTGGGGAACGGCTGTCCGGTCTCCCCATTTGTCCCTCCCTGCTCACCCTGCACCCTTCAGGCCTGCAGGGTCTCCCCACATCGCTGCCCACCCCCTGCCCTCCAAACACTACAGACACCACACGGTCCCCTTTTGTAGGTGTCGGGTCACGTGTGTGCCTGGTGCCCCCCCCCCCAACACCTCCTAGGCTGGTCCCTCCAGTGGGAATGTCCTTAGGCCGCCGTGGACCCCTCTCTCTGTCCTACAACACTGAGGCCCGATGTCACAGCTTTGTCTGTGTGGGCTCCCGGCTGTCCCCCGTTCTCTCACTACCGCAGCACTGACCGCTCTGTGATCACTCACGATGCTGTCTGCTCCCTGAGGACAGGGCCAGGTCTGAGTCATTCCTGGGCTCCCAGTGCTGGGGGGAGGGGCATCTG
The DNA here is from genome assembly GCF_011800145.1 of Mirounga leonina. Classification (NCBI taxonomy): domain Eukaryota; kingdom Metazoa; phylum Chordata; class Mammalia; order Carnivora; family Phocidae; genus Mirounga; species Mirounga leonina. Next base: position 1,268,826 of record NW_023270739.1, on the reverse strand, counting down.
CCTACAGCTCACTGCAGTGTTCGATGGAACATTCTAGCAAGTCAACAGCTGGACAGCCACATGCCCCTGTGTACTCAGGCTCCCCGGGCTGACCTCAACACCCCCAAACCTTCCAGGAAGTTTGCACATGGTCCCAGGACTCCTGCTCCAAACTCCTCAGTTCTGGATCCGGGGAACTTCTCTTCCTACCTCTTCACCTGGCCTCTCCCTTCTCCTGCCTCCTGGAGAATTCCAGGTGGGCTGGGCTAAGAAAATCATCCCTAACCAGAGCTGGGGCCTCTCCTGGCACCAAAATTCAAGGTCCAGCTATCTCAGATCCTTATTAGAGCCTCTGGTCTCAGCAGGCTGCCTTTGGGAGAAGATCAAGATTTTGCAAACAAACAAACAAACAAACAAACAAAACAACCCCAAAAAACCCCAACAAACAAAACCCAAAGTCTGCAGCAGATGCCACAGGCCAGTGGTGCAGGCTGCAGGGCAGAGGCCACACCCAGCTGCCCCCTCACTGCTTGCCCTTGGGCAGAAAGCTCCCCATTCCAGTTCTGCAGGTGAGCCCTGGCGGTAGAAGCCCATGCCCCAGGGCCAAGCTGAGAGAGGACAGCATGCCCACAGTGGGCGTCCCTGGCAGTGAGGCTCCCTAGGTGCTCACCGCCCTCTGCCAGGAGACTCATGTGGTCACACCATCCCACACATCTTGCCTCCCAGGTGTGCGCAATGAGAGGACCTTAACCTCACTGAGCATCTGCCCAGCCCCCTTCCCAGGACAGGCTGAGCCGCGGAGTCACAGGGCAAGTCGGGGGAGACAAAGCTGGAAAAGCTGGTCTCTCAGCTGCACCCCTAGACAGGGCGGGCATGGTGAGCAGGGACTGAGGAGCTCTGGGCCAGCCTCCCGAGGTGCTCAGCTCATGGATCTCTCCACCAATACCTGCTCCCCCCACCCCCAATTCTACCCACTGGGGCCCTCTCTTCATCCCTCCCAGAGGGCACCCCCTGCCCACACTGAGTACAGCCTGGGTCCCTGCCCACCACTGAGGCTGCTCTGCCCACGCCTTCCCAGCCTCTGGTCACAGGTCCAACGGCCCATCCCCCTTCTCATCCTGCTGGACTTGGCTCCTCAGGTCCCGCGTCCCCGCTGGTCATGCCCTCTCCTCCTGGCACCCCATCTGGCCAGCCGCTCAGTCTCCTGCTGGTCCCTCCAGGGTCAGGCTAACTCAGACCTCTGTCCTAGGCCTCTGTGACTGTCACACCTCCAAGTCTCCCTCCTCTTCCCACAAATTCCCATGGCCCCAGGTACCATCTTGGAGCCAATGGTCCTAGACCTCTGCCTCTGTCCCCGGCCTCTCTGCTGAGTTTCAACCCACAGGAGATCCGCCACTGGAGGACATCACCGTCTGGATGGCCCACAGGCGCCTAGGACTCAACCTGTCCAACACCGAGCCCTGTCCTGTGACAGCCCCAGACTCACCCTGAGCCCACGGCAGACCAGCTCTCTGGCTGCCAACATGCAAGTCCCTGTGTCTCCTTTGAGCAGGCACCAGGCCTGTCCATGTGCAGGACACCTAGGCTGTATGTGACCAGCTCCAGGCACACAGCAGGGAAAGGGCTCCATGCACTTGACACACAGGCAAGCTCACAAGCCGTGGCCCAGGGGTCAGAGGGCACTGGACTTGGAGCCAAGGTGGCTGTGAGTTCCATACCTGCCTCCATAGCCCTCCCATTTTTGTGATTAAAGGCAAACAGTGCATTTCCCTGTTTGGCATACAGGTTGCTTACACATTTTACAAACTAGTAGCATTTCTGAAAAACAGAAGGGAACAGGCAAAGGCTGTTTTATTAACTCCTCCACACACCTAAACTCAGTGGACGAAACACCTCAGCTCAGTCACTGTATCCCTGAGACCCTGGTCTCCCCACCTGCCCTGCTGAGTTGCGGGGAGGACACAACAGGTTCGAGAAGGAAAGAGCTCAGCACCGTGCCTGCTGCATGGTGGGGGCTCGGAACTGCCGGGCCTCCTCATCATCTCCGTGCCCCTGGCCAGGGAGGACCCTGGACTCTGGGCTCGAGGCTTTGCTCTTCCGTTGATTTACTTAATAGCATGCTGGCCAAACCACCTCGCCTCTGAACCTGTCTCCTCAAAGGGACAACAGTGATGTCATCACTGCCTGTCAGGGCCCTGGTGAAGATCAGTAGTAACGTATACGCCCCCCCCACCAGCTGGCACCTGTGACCGTCTCCACACGGCTCCTGGCACCCAGGAGGTGCTCAGTGAACACTGTTTGCCCCGATGACCTGCTTGAGGTCTGCAGGGAAGCCCACCTGGGCGGCTGAGGGCAGACCCCACAAGGACGCTTGGCTGGGGCCGGAGGGGGCTGCTCACCTTCCTCCCGTCCACGCTGCCCTCGCTGCCCGGGTACGCCAGCTTCCGGCGCACATAGAAAAGCATGTCGTCCTGCCGCGGCGCCCATTTCTCCATGAAGTAGGTAGAGAACATCCAAGTCCAGAAGACGATGCGGTCATCCTTGAAACACCCTGCCGAGGGAGGCCGGAGAAGAGTGAGAAAGGATGGGTCAACCTGGTCCTTGCATGTGACCTTGGCCAGGCCGTCTCCCCCTCCTCCCCACCCCAACCTACGTTTCTGGTCAGAGGTCTGCTGGGGCTCCGTGATGTCCAGAGCCCCCTGCTCCCTCACCGCCCCCCCCATGCCCTCCTGGCCAGGGGACAGGGGCTCAAGGACACCTCCCAGCAGGCCCAGTGCCTCCGCCCAGAGAGCCTGAGCGAGAGCCCCGGGCCCCAGCCCCACAGCCCGGCAACTCCAGCGTGGATGAATCAGCAGCTTGGTGGGGCAGGAAAGCCCTAACAGGAGGCGAGAGGCAGCGTCACTGGCTGGCTGGGCTGGGAGCAGATGGCTCTGCAGGGAGCTCCAGAGGCGGGCACCACCCTCGGCCAGCATCCCCCACCCCCGCCCCAGGCTGCGGCAATTCCCACGGAGAACCGGACTTAAAGGAACAGCGGCCCATGCCAGCCAGCCTAGGCCGCCGGCAGACAGCAGGGAAGGCACCCACCCCCTCCCTCACCCCTGCGTGTAGTGGAGCCTGTCATGGGCCAGATCTGTTCTCCCTTGATCTTCCTTGGCGGCTGGCGGGGGCGGGGAGGGCTCTTCTTTTTATTACAGATACTGTTTCTTTAGGATCCGTAAATCTCTGTCGTAATCCTTCCCGCAGGAGGAGAAAAAGCCCACGGGCTCTGGTGGGAAAGACCCGGGTTTCTGCTCCCGCTCCGCCGCTTGCTGAGGGACGGCAGGCAGGCCGTCTGGCCTCTCTGGTCCCCAGGTTCCTCAGTGAATGTCGACCGCCCGACACCTGGCAGGGAACCGGCACAGACAGAGCCCGGGCCTGGCACAGAGCAGGCTCAACCCACGTGGGCTTCCTCCCTACCTGGGCAGATCCGACGCAGTTTCGAGATATGCAACGGAGCTATTTCTTATAATCAAAATATGAAATTGTTGCTGGTTTCTTCCTCTCTTCTCCAGAAAATACTTTACCACTGTGACCTAGTCCTCGTACTTTGGCGGCAGAAGGACCTAATCCCCAGCCTTAGAGATGGGGAACCTGAGAAGCTGCCGGTGCTGGGCCCCCTCCCCGCCATCACAGGCAGTTCAGCGGCCCCACCAGGTCCCCTGACTCGCCTCCTGGGGGCTCAGCCATCAGGCTTTGGAAGACGGGGTCGCTTGCAGAAAGCCCAAGCTTTGTTCATTTCAGCCACACAGCGACCAAAGAACCCGGACTCCAAACCAGCCCGTGCCCCCTGCCTGGCCACCGCCCGCAGCCTGTGGCCCCCACCCCCACCCCACCCTGCGTGGTGGCTCCCGGGGGAGGAAAACAGAAGGGGTCTTCCGATCAGAGGTCCGGGTCAGTGGGCCTGCCTGTCGGCCCCCGGCGGAACCAAGCCCCCTGTCTGCGTCATCCTGCATCACTGCTTAGAGGTTCCTGCCACGCTCTGACAACAGGACGTCACACCACCACAGATCCCCTGCAAAGGTGAGCAAAGGCACCCTCCCTGCGGGTCCCGGGAAGCCCCCCAGAAGCATCTCTGCTTTGATGAGCAGGGCTCACGGCTCAAACCTCCCCACCCGCCACAGAGACGCAGAGGGTCGCCACCAGTGTCTGTCCTCGGGGCCGGGTGCTGTCTTCCACAGGTGATCCCTTTCGTTGTGCTAACAGAAGTCACCTGGTAGTAGCCCCGCGGTAGCCGGGCACCCAGTCAGCGTCAATGATGATGAGCAGAGCATCAGCTGCGATTCGAGACATGCTAGCCTCCTGTGGGCCCCGGGCCACAGACGCCACGCAGGTTATCACCTTCAGCTGTCACCACTGCCCCCAGCACAGAAGAGACCGGCCCTCAAGAGGTTCAAGGACGCTCTCAAGTTCACAGAGTTAGAGACTGCTGAGGCCCTCGGACCTGTCCGACCCCGCACTCCGGCTCCGGAAAGATGCTCCGCGCTACGCTCAGCAACCTGGCGAGATGAAGGAACCGGATGCTCCCCGCCACTGCCTGGCGAGCAGCTGTCCCGCCCTGGGAGCGCCGTGGACCCCGGGAGCGCCGTGGACCCGGGGAGCTCCGTGGGTGGGACGGCTTCCCAGGCTGGGGGATGAGGGGTCTGGTTTCAAGAAGAAGTTCTGGATGTGGCACAAAACATGCACGTGCGTGCTCTCTATCAGCCTACGCGCCCAGCGGGGGCCGCTCGAAGGGTCCGTTTCCCTGCCTGACAGCGCCGAGAACACCTTCTCCACAGCTCACCCACCCCGGGTCATGAGGACAGTCTGCAGGCCCCAGGGGCCGGAACCACACTGCCGGCCAGCATTTATTCCAAGGCCGCCCTCCCTATCTGGGCCACACCCAAACCAGATCTCGCAGGAGGCTGGTGCCAGGCCCACGCCAGTTCCACCACACAAACGCTCCCCACCAAACTCCCAGCAACCGGAGGCCAAGTCCTTCTCCCCACCCTCACTGCCAGCCCTGGCCCGAGCGAGCACCACCTCAGCCCCGACAGCCCACCCTCCACACCACAGCCATGGGATCTTTATTTAAGCATCTTTCCCTGCCTGCCTTAGAGCCTTCCCATGGAATTCTGAATAAAACCCAGAGTTCCCACCGACGCTGCATGACAGCCCCGTCCCCACTCCGTCCCCATCACCGGCCTCCAGGGCACGCTGACCTGAGCCCTCACCCCCTCGGGCGCTTTGTCCCTGCTGCTCCTCAGCCTCCACTCCTCTGCCCTGGGACCCCAGCCCAGGCAGCTCCTCACTGCATCCCACTTAAGCTGCAATGTCACCTCTTCACGGAACCTCTCCTGACCCCATACTAGACGTGCCCCCTGGGTTCTCCCTGTCACATGATCTGGTTTTACTGCTGTCACAACCTCATCACCCCTGGTGTTTTCAAGTTTGCTGTCTGTCCCCTGCAGCAGGAAAGCATCCCAGGAGTTGGGACCACCAGACCTCAGAGCCCAGCAAAGTGCCGGGCATGCAGCAGGCACTCCATAAATGCTGGCTAAATAAACAGCTTAGCCCAACTGAACAGGCTCAGGGAGGGGGCAACTTGCCCAGGGGCCCACAGTCGGGAGGTGGCCCAGCCAGGGCCATCCACCTGAAGCCTGGGCTACCTTCTGTCAGTCACAGGGCCTGACTTAAGAAGTATCTCCCAAAGAAGCCCTCTGCGTGCAAGCCCCCCTCGCCAGGCTCTCCGGGGCCTGAAGCGATGACTCCACAGTCAGACCGTGGGGAGCTGCATGGGGCGGCGGGTGGGCCTACCGCGTGAGCTGAGAAGGTTCAATGGGAGAGAAGAGGAGCGGGTGTCCAGCCTGGGTCGACCCTCATCCAGCCTCCCAGAGCACCTGCTGCCACGGGGTGCCCAGCACCTGCGAGTTAGGAGACCCAGCGCCAGGGAGCTCCGAACGCAACAAGGGGCTTAGAGACTCGCCGCCCGCTGTGGAATGCCGCACAGACAGAATTCATGAACGTTACTATTTCAGTTCCGGCATGACCAGCCCAGCAGGAAGACAGTCAAATTCCAACACACCTCCCTCTAACACGAGGTGAAGAAGGCCCATCGCAAGACGGAGGAGGCATTCAAGGCAAAGAGCCGCCAGGACAAGCGCCAGAAGGGGCCGTGGGCATCACCGTGGTGGAACAGGCCCGCAAGACCATCTCGACACCCGGGAAATCACAAAGGTCAAGAGCTGCCCTCCTCAACATCTAAAACTGACCTCTTGTCCAAGAGAAGCATCCCTGAAATGAAAGGTAGTGTGAAAATCGGGGGAGAGCAAGGCGAGGTTACGTAACAGGTGTCCGTAATATACAAAGAACTCAGATCACAGCAAGTGATGAAAGGAAATGCCTACCGACCCTAACAGACAAATGGGTAACATACCAAAAAGGAAATGTAACTGGTTAACAAAAATGTGGGAAAGCACGAATCTCACAAGTAATCAAAAATTCATTACAAACAACAAGCTGTCATTTGGGAAAGGGCAAATTTGGTATTTACAAAAATCCCACTTCGGAAAATGGGCAGCTTCTTATAAACATCTATTTGCCGGTGATTCAGCCACTCCTAGGGACATACCTGGGAGAAACGAAGCAAGTGTCTCTGTAAACACTGGTACACAGATATTCCTAGAAGGTTTATTCATAATAGCCCCAAACTGGAAACCAGGAGAGTGGACACGTGACACAGCCCCTCGGTGGAGGGTTACTGGCAGTAAAACCAAACTACTGAGCCACATGATACCACATGACACCACGGGTGGATCTCAGAGCCGGCTGAAGGCCGACACAGAAGGCTACATACAGGGCTTCTGCCCACAGTGACAAAAAGCAGATCGGGGGCGCCTGGGGGGCTCAGTCGGTTAAGCATCTGCCTTCGGCTCAGGTCATGATCCCGGGGTCATCGGATCGAGCCCTACGTCTGTCTCCCTGCTCAGCGAGGAGCCTGCTTCTCCTTCGCCCTCTGCCACTCCCCCTGCTTGTGCTCTCTCGCATTCTCTCTCAAATAAATAAATAAAACCTTAAAAAAAAAAAAAAAGCAGATCAGTGGTTGTCCCCACGCATTGTTTCTCGTGCTGGTGGTTTCACAGGTCCATACAGCCAGCAAAACTCATCCAAGTGGCCACGTGGACCACTTTGTCTTACGTGAATCACGCTCTAATAATGATAAAAAGTTGTTAAGAGCCAAAGCTGGCAAGGGCGTGCTGCCCTGGGATGCTCATATATTGCTGGAGAACAAACCACTCTTGCCTTTGTGAAAAGTAAATGGACATTCTCCTACTTCTATGAATCTACTTTATGCAAGAGAAATAAAAACAAACACAAAAATAAAAGGCGTGTGCACAAACCTCTTTCCTATGGTTTTACATGAGAACCAGTAATGTAACCCCAACGATAAAAGGGGAAAAAGGAAAATAACATTCTGTGCTGACATTCAATCTAGTGAGTTACGATCCATCTACTAAGCCAAGTCTTCGTCCCTCCTCAAGAAGGATGCCTATGAAGAGCACAGGCGGATCCACGGGCTGTGTGCAATCCGATGCTCGGGGAAGAGCAGAGCTTCAGCCACGGACACGCGCAGACACGCGGACCCAGCTGCCTGGGCCACGTGGGAACCAGCAGCAAACACGCCAGAGTGATAGGGGCTGCTGAGCCTGACCGGGGATAGCCTCCCTTTCCTCCTTCTCTCTCAGTATTGGTAACAGGCCAGTGATACCTCCTCTTCCGTGAACGCACAACGTCCGATGCATGTCATCAGGCTGATGAAAGAGATGCTCCACGTCCAAAGTGAGGGGCGAGGGTGAGACCGGGGGAGAATTCAGGCTCCTGCAGGCACAGAGCAGCGTCTGGATCTGCAGTCAGACACACCTGGGTTCGGGTCCTGACTCAACTCCGCACAAGCCGGGCAGCCACTCCACGCAACCTCTCTGAATCTCAGTGACTGCATCCATAAGATGGGTCTAACCTGCCACCCTCCCAGAATTGATGGTGAGGACCGGGTGAGAGGCCGACAGGAACGTCCTTTGTAAACGGTAGAGTCCCATCCACATGTGGGTTCGTGGGGACATCCTGCACTGCTGCTCTGCGTGTCTCTGTCCACAACGTGGCCTTTCCCCAGGACTGCCCAGCAAGAGATGCCCTAGGTCACAGCCCAGGCAGCTGGCACCCTGGCAGAGAGGTCCCTAACCTCCCCAACTCCCTCCGACCGTCTCCTTGCCATCCGGCTGCCGTGGCAGGAGGTTTTCAGGACCCTTGAATCCAGTGGACAGACTTGTGGGACAGAGGCAGCCCCTGATGCTGAGCAGCTCACCTGGGCCCCGCCATGGACCTCCACGCCTGAGGGCCCACCTTCCCTGCTGGCCTGGGGTCCTACAGCAGCATTCTAATGGTCTCCTTCTCATTATTCGTGGTAGTTATGTTCTGCAAAGTAGCCAAAGACATAGGATGAGCTCTACCACACCCATGCTCCTAAGGGAATACAGGGTGAGGTTCCTGCAAAGCCTCTGGCCACACTTCCACCAACCAATCAGCACATAATCTTGTTTTATGTGTGTTTGTTTCGTGACACCTGATTTCATATAGAGTTGGTTTGCACTATAACTTGTGCCTGAACGAGTCTAAGACTGGTTATCTTCTCCACAAGGGCTGGTCGCAGCCCTCTCGTGCCTGGGACAGATTCCAGCCTTATGCCTGGGGCCACTTTAAACAGCAAAATCACCAACACGGTGCACAAAAATGCAAAATACAAGCACTAAATAGTCCCCAAACGGACACTTGTGTACCACATGAGCTGATATGAGGCCAAGCGTCACCTTGTTTGACCTCGGGGGGAATGTGCACCCACTGAGCTCCTCAAATTTTTCACCACTTTGTGCATGTCTGTAATTAACCTCAAAAGTGCTGTAAGTACTGATTTGGGGGCTACAAGTAAATTTTAGCAAGCAGATGAATTTGCAAACACAGAATCCACACATAATGAGGATGGACTCTATCAGAAAAACTGGTATCTGTCAGCTCCAAAGGGGCCACGAGGATCCAGCTGCCTCCCCTGCCTCGAGCAAATTATTTTCCATTAACCAGACCTTTGAAAAATTATGAATTAGATTTTGGAAGGCATTCCTTGAAACCAACCCAGTCTTCTTCAAGACCATTAAACCACACAATTAAGCAAGGTACATAATACCTTAATTAAAACAGTTTACGGGGGTGCTGGGGTGGCTCAGTCGGTTAGGCGTCTTACTCTTGATCTCAGCTCAGGTCTCGATCTCAGCATTGTGAGTTCAAGCCCCATGGTAGGCTCCATTCTGGGAGCCTACTTTAAACAAACAAACAAACAAATAAACAAACCAGTTTATAGCTATTAAAAATGAAGACCATTGTATTACAGTAGAGAAAACTGTCCAAGAACCACTTCTAAAAAAGGTACTTTGGAGTAGTAGGCCAAAAGATGTTTTTGAGAGGGCAATTCTACCAGATCTTCAAGAAACAGCTCCAATGCTACTCACACATTTTTAGAGCCTAAGAAATTTGCACATTCTTTTTAACAAGGAGGCATAATGTTGATTCCAAAAATAGAGCATGCATACACACACACATACAAGAAAGTATGAGTGAGTTCTAATCTCACTCATGGATAGAAACATAAAAATCTTAAATACAATATGAAAAAGAACCCAGCAATCCAGTAAAATATATCCCATTTCCAAGCAGGATTTAATTCAGGAATACAAAAATGGTCCAATATTAGGAAATCTATTCATATACTCACAATATATTTACAGATCAAAAGAGAAATAACACATGATCATCTCCACGATGCTGAGAGAACATTCAGTAAGATTCAATACCTTTTCTTGATTAAAAAAAAAAAATTCTCCATAAAGTAAGAATAAAGGGTATTTCCTTAAACATGATCTATAGCTCAAGTAGAAAAAGAAACAAGTTAAATATTATCACAATTCACTATGATTAACATTGTTCTAAGGGCACTAGATACACTGCGGCTAGATAATGAAGATATTAAGAATAACAGAAATTGTGAAGATAAGGTAAAATTAACATTACTTACAGATGACATTATACCTGACTTGCAAAATGCAAAACTCAACTGAAAACAACACAAGTCATACGTTCAAAGTCACCAGTACATCCAGAAACCAACAGCTTTGAGATAAACCAATATTCCAGTTAGAAGGTATAATGGGAAGAAATATTCTGTTTAGAATTTTTTAAAAAGAAAAAAAAAAGAGGGGTGCCTGGGTGGCTCAGTCGTTGGGTGTCTGCCTTCGGCTCAGGTCACGATCCCAGGGTCCTGGGATCGAGCCCCACATCGGGCTCCCTGCTCCGCAGGAAGCCTGCTTCTCCCTCTCCCGCTCCCCCTGCTTGTGTTCCCTCTCTCGCTGTGTCTCTCTCTGTCAAATAAATAAATAAATAAAATCTTTAAAAAGAAAAAGAAAAAAAAGAAGAGAGACTTGAATGACTGAAGGTTTGCCGACTTCTTAGCTAGGAATATTCAAATCACAGAAGGAGCAACTCCACTAATTTGATAATTTAACATGAGCCAATAGAAAATGCCAAGAGAATGTTTCGGAATAAGCGAGAACAGCCAGGGCAATTCAGAAAGAATGATGTGGGGCCAGGGCTCCTATCAGTATTAAAAAACCACAGCAGAGGGGCGCCTGGGTGGCTCAGGTCATGATCCTGGAGTCCCAGGATCGAGTCCCGCATCGGGCTCCCTGCTTGGCAGGGAGTCTGCTTCTCCCTCTGACCCTCCTCCTTCTCATGCTCTCTGTCTCTCATTCTCTCTCTCTCAAATAAATAAATAAAATCTTAAAAAAAAAAAAAAAAACACAGCAGAAAGCTAAACCCTCCTGTCACCCCTTGCTGTTACGGACCTAAAACCCCTAAAACTGTGGGATGCCTCTCGCCTCAGCCAGCAAGAAGAACAGAACCGGAGGGAGCAGGGACCTGTAACCCAAAGAATCCTAGCAAACGAAATAGCGAGACTCACCCAACGTGAAACAACAACAACAAAAAAAAAACTGAGAAATGCCCCTTGACCCTATAGCGCCAACCAGAAGCTGACTCCAACAGAAACTTTTCCGTCATTTTCCTGGACGGATTTGGTAATGTACATATTGGTTAATTTCTACCATTGCTTTCTTCCCCCATGCAGAACTGTGACGTTATCTCTGTATCGTTTCATTGATTCTATCTTCAGACAAACCTGGAATCCAACCACGTCCCACAAACCACTCTTCCACCCAGAGCCAAGACACCTATCTCCCACCTGCCTTACTGGTACAGCTTCCTAACTGGTCCTCACGCTTCAGTCAGTTCTTGTCACTTCCCTGCTCAAAACCCCCCTTACCTGCCTCCAGCCCTTTAGAAGTATCCACCTTCTCCTCAAGGCCTTCCCAAACCACCCCATTTAAAATTGCAAACCCCACCCCAAGCATTCCATCCCACTTCCTGCACCCATCACTACATAACATCATCTCTGTTTTACCTGTTTGCTTTGTTTGCTTTCAGCCTTTTCTTAGGACAGGAGCCAACACACTTCTTCTGTAAAGGTCCAGACAGAAAATATTTTAGGTTCTGCAGACCATATGGTCCTGTCTCAACTACAAAATCACCCCGAGCAATGCGTAAAGAAATGAGCATGGCTGGGTTCCAACCCAAGTTTTTTACAAAAACAGGCAGCCGGCCAGAATTGGCCTGGGGCCATGGTTTGCCTGTCCTACTAGAACTGATCTGCGTTTTAACAGAGATGCCCCCATGAGAATGTAAGCTCCGTGAAGGTATGACTACGTTTCCACTTTGATCATTTTGTTCAGTGCTGTATACTCAAGTCCTAGAATAGTGTCTGGCCCAGAGAAAGCAATAAATTTTGGCCAACGGAACAAGTAAGTGACATGAACTCAGTGACTGATGAAGCCAGGATGGTACTGCGCATAAACACACAGATTCATGGACAAGTACAGAAAGTACCGAAACAGAAGACACACTGTGATTTCGTTTGCATCGAGGTGGCACTTCAAATCAGCAGGATGAAGACGAGCCTCCAGCCACTGGCCTCGGGACAACTGGCTAGCGAGGAGAAAAGAATAAGGCTGGGTCCTTGCTCATGCCAAAATAAATTCCAAAAGATCAAAATGTTTAATGTTAAAAGTAAAATCACAGGGAAAAAAAAACTGTGGTAGAATTTTTTCATTCTCTCAAGAGATGAAAAAGCCTTTCTAAGTAGAACACCAAAGCTTTCAAGGAAAAGATTCATCAAACTACATAAAAATAAAAAATGTCTATGGGGAAAAAGCCCCACACACGTCATAAACAAAGGAAAAAAAACAACGCACCAGAAAAACTACTGGAAGTCTTAACTGAGGTCTAATTTCCCTAATAAATAGTAAGCTTCCTGTAATGCATATAAAATAAGACAGAACGGAAAGCAAACGGAGATACAAACAGCTTTCTGAACATGAAAATAGGCTCAACTTCACACAATGAGAGGGATATTCTTTGAAAACCACCAAATTCTCCTTTTCACCTCTCAGATTTGTAAAAATTAGAACACCTGGCCACACTCCCGGACGGAAGGGAATGTAGAGAATCAGGACGTCGCGTCTGGCTGATAAAAATCTCCACGGAGATGGCAGGCAACAGGACCCACACATGCTCACGCCTTCCACCCGGCAAGTCCACCCCCGAGGGTTTTTTCCAAATTGTGTAATTATGACAGCAGTGTTTGCAAAATACCGCAATGGTCCCGTGCATGGGGAAGTAAGCAGAGGAATCAGAGATCACTTGCAGAATGGGCTGCTCTGTCGTTGTCAAGCAAGAACCGGAACAGCTCTACCTGTGCCAGGAAGGAAAGGTCTCTAGGATAAAGGAATCGGGACAAAGGAGGAGCAGAATGGCGCCAGAGGATCTCACTACTAAAGCCAGCAGCTGGCGGGACCGAGCACAGGCGGGGGAGTGCGGACGCGGAGGAGCGTGGGCGCTGGGTTCCATCCAGGCTCTGGCAGTTCCAACATGTGCCAGGCAAGCCCCAAGCCCCTCGAGGCCTGTTTCCCACTTGCAGAACGGTAGTTAGAAGGGAATCCACCTCTCCGGGTGCTGGGAGTTTGAAGGTGCGGGGGGAACGCGAAGCTTCCTGCGGGGAGCTGGGACCTGAGCGGGCGCCCAGGTTAACAAGCAATTTTCAGGCCACCACCACGTGGTGTCAGCCTCCCGCGAGAGGCCACAGGGAAAGGAGACTTTGTCACCATGAATCTTCTCATACCCTTTGAATTTGATGCCCTGCAGCCCGTTTACCTATTCAGAAAGTAACAAAAATATATTTTTTTTCCACAAAAATATTTTTTTTTTAAAGATTTTATTGCTTTATTTGACAGAGAGAGACACAGCGAGAGAGGGAACACAAGCAGGGGGAGTGGGGGAGGGAGAAGCAGCTTCCTGCGGAGGAGGGAGCCCGATGCGGGGCTCGATCCCAGGACCCTGGGACCATGACCTGAGCCGAAGGCAGACGCTTAACGACTGAGCCACCCAGGCGCCCCTCCACAAAAATATTTTTAATAACAGTGCAGCTACTTGGAAAAAATGCATAGGATAGAAAGTTTAAAGAGCAGAAAAAAGCAGGCCACAAAACTGTACAGAAATGCCTCCGTGAAAGAAACTGCTGTAAAAACTACGCCCGAGACGGAAGGAAGGAAAGCAAATGCCGTGGAGGTTAGGGTCCAGAGCGCTGGAATTACTCTTCCCGTTGTCCAAACACTCTATGGCATATTTATAAATACCTCGTGAATTTAAATAACACTAAAAGTTGTGCCAGGCACTGTGCTAAATACTCACGTTCCCGAGTCAACACTCTGAGAAGCAAGCTTTATTTACCAGTGAGGACACGGGCTGTCCAAGGTCACTGGTACTTGCACCCCCCGCCCCCCCTCCACACCTGGTCTGGTTTGGAGCAAACACTGACCAAGGGCCGGGTGCTCGGAGCTGGGTGTGGCCCTGCCCCCTGGAGCTTCAGGGGACGCACGATGTGTCAACGCCTCACACAAGCGTGTGCGTGTTGCCACGTCCCGAGTCTATGCGAGTCAGAAGCACTAGGGAGGCTCCCCATCTGGGGGTTCGAACCGACAGGTGAAGTGGGCGAAGGCAGGGGAAGAGCATTCAAGGCCCTGCTGTGGCTGGGCCAGGGAAAGGTCCCAGGGGGAGCCACAGATGGACAGGACCCCGCATCACAGGGCCTCCTCGCTGGGCTGGGGGTTTTGTGTTCATCCTCAGAAGCCTGGGGGCCCCTGAAGGGTCTGGCGGGGAGGGGTGGAGATGGGGTCGCTGCTGTGGGGAGGTGCCTCCCGAGAGCACGCCTGGCTCGGCAGCAGCCTCTGCTCCGCCTGGCCCCCTCCCAAAGGTGGGGGGGGGGTCAACTGGCCTCTCTGGGGAGAGTCCCAGGCAGCCCTCGGCCCCTGGACACTCCCCCGCACCCCTGCAGCCAGGGCACAATGAATAGGCCTCTGTGGTCCCCTCAATAGGCCTTTCACCAACTCGTGCCTCTCAGTGCTCAGCTGGCTCAAGACCCTCCCTTGGGGCACAAGAGACAAAGACGCTGCTGGGGGCGCCCCCGCTGCAGGAATGAGGCACTTAGATGAGAAGTACTGGTCAGACGGGTCCCCACGTGAGCAAGCCCACGGCTCTGCTCCGGCCTAAGGGAAGCATGGGGTCTCAGGGATGCAAGGTGGCCGGGTCAGGAGTTGCCCAACACCCCTGCCTGGTTCCCTGTCTTCTTGAAGTTTGGGCTCCTTCACCAGATGAGCCAGGTCGTCCAGATAGCCCCCCAGAGTCTGCAGTATGGTCCCCCACCCTTCTTTCCGGACCAAACGCCTGTGCATCCTCAGCCTGCCATCCCCCCACTGACAGGTCTCCACCATGCCCATGCCCGACTCGCCCCTGTGTCACCTCAGCTGTCACCTCCCCCACCCCCACCCCCACGCCACGCCTTCCCTGACCCCCATGCCACCTGACCCCTCCCACCTCATGCTACCTCCCCTCTTTCCACCTTCCGGAACACCCTTTGGGGTAAAGTTGCGTTTTCATTCAGCTGATGAGGAACTGGAGGCTCATGGCTTGAGTCACCGGTCCGATGTCACCCTGCAAGTCTCCTGCCCGGGGCTGCCTTCCCAGCCACAGCCTCCACGCTGGTTCCAAACACCTGAGCATCCCTCCCCGCCAAGACAGGACACCTTGCTGGCAGCGGGACCTGGCACCCAGGGCGCACAAGAGCGGGTCGGCAAGGGTTGAACAAATCAATGTGTGAGGATGACAAAGCTCCGCTCTGCAGCTGGCTCAGAGGACAGCCTGGCAGCTCTGAAACTCGTCCAAAGCCTCCACCGCCAAGGGCTTTCCTCCTCCCTGCACCCCCACCCGCAGTCAAGCGCGCAGTGTGGCGAAATCCTTGAAGTACATTTACAACCCTCAGGTCACAGCGGGGGTCACCCCAATAGCCCACCTCCCAGGGGAGGAGACCGAGCCCTGACTCAGGTTACCCAGAAGGACCACGACGGCAGGTGGGGCTGGGATCCAGGCCAGGGTCGATCTGCACCTGCTCCGGGAGCCGCTCTGTGGGAGGCCCCCAGGGCACAGAGGGAAATAAACCCCGACCCTGACCTCAAGGTCGCTCTCTTGAGGTGGGGCATCCGCCAGAGTGGTCCACGGCCCAGTTTCCAAAGGCAATCCTCTGGACTCTCCCAAACACCAAGGCCTGCAAAGCCCTCGCAGCCCTGTCACTCAACGCCCCACCTCGCTCCCCGCAAACCGATCCAGGTTCGATCCTGCAGAGCAGTTCGGGGCCAAAAGAGCAGCTCCCCAGTCAATGTCCCACCTTCTGTGGGCTGTGGCCTTATTCAAACTCCTGACTCACTGCTTTGCTGACACATTTAACACAGGGCCTGTAAGACAGGCTGCGGGTCTCCCAAGGAACCTGGCTGCTGGGCCGGAGAGCACCACTTCCCTGCACCCTGCGGCAGCGAGCGCAGCCAGAGCTCAGAGCCCCGCCATGGGGGGCCGCTCCCCTCCGCCCTGGGTCAGGAGGAATCCAGAATCGCCCAAGGAGGCCCTGCCAACGGGGCTGAGGCTCGGAGGCTGTGGAGGCTCAGGGTGCTGGGACGACAGGGTTCTCGCTTCCCCCTTGTGGAGGATGGGATATGGGGTTCTTCCTGTTTCTGCCTCTTCCTGTTTCACTTCTGTCCGCCTGAGCCAAAGCACCCAGGTGGCAGTGACCTCCCTGAGGCGTGGTGTCACCGGCCCTGCTTGTCACAGGTGGACACATGCGCCACCCCACGGGCTGAGAACGGCGCTCCAGGTCAACCTGCCTTCCCCCGCTTTGTGTAAGAGGAAACCCAGAGCCGAGGGAAGGGCGTTCACACGCTCACCCCCACAGGCCCCCTGGATTCGGCCCCGGGCCCTGTCACCTGTCCCAGGCAGCCTCGTGACACTCTGATTGATGCTCTAGGTCTAGACGCTGGCCTCTGCCCTAGGTGGAGGCGGGACAGTCATCCTACCCGCACCCTGCCCGCCAGAAGAACACAGACCCAGAGAGCGGCAGGGATTTCCCTAAAGCAGCACAGCATTGGGGGAAAATTAAATTTGGAACGTTCTCTGCCCACTTCCCCACTCTGTCTCTGCCAGGGAGGACCCTCTGAGGAATGCCCCACTCAAGGGACACCCCCCAAGAAACGATCACCTTGTCACGGCACAGATACCTGTCCACCCACCCATCCCCCTGCACTGCCCCTGGGCCCCCTCCCTGGGCTGCTCTCATGAAGCAGTCCACTCTGAGCCCACAGGGCATCGGCGGCCCTGGAGGGGAGCCTGGGTCGGGGAGGGGGGGGGAAGCCACACATAGAGCAGGCTGTGCAGCCTCAAGGGGCTGGCGGCAGAAATCGGCAGAGCAGTGGTCAAGAGAAAGGCAGGGGGTGCCCATTCTTTCAAGGGGTCAGGAAACAGCTGGAGAGGGACCGCCAAGCAGAGACCCAAGAGGCTGAGGCTCTCCAGCAGACAGGCTGAGGGCTGAGGAGTGCAAACCCGGGGTGGGGGTCCTCCCTACTTAGCGAGGTAACGCCTGCTCTTCATCAGAATGTTCTGCTTTCCTCACTTCCTCTGTCCTAAGAACCTGCCCAAGTATAAAAAGCCTTTTTCAAAATTCAAAGCACCTCCAGAAGCAAAGGAGTTTTGCCTTAAAGATAAACAGTAACCGGGGGCACCTGGGTGGCTCAGTCGATTAAGCGTCTGCCTTCGGCTCAGGTCATGATCTCGGGGTTCTGGGATTGAGCCCCATGTCGGGCTCCCTTTTCCGTGGAGTGTCTGCTTTTCCCTCTCCCTCTGCTCCTCCCCACACCACTCATTCTCTCTCTCTCTCAAATAAATCTTTAAAAAAAAAAAAAGATAAACAAGTAACCGCAACTCCACCTACAAGACCAAAAATTAAAAATGAAGTCCCCTCTTTCTACTTTTGCCAACAGACATCCCTCAAGTGCAAAGGCTCCTCGCCAAGCTGGGCGTCCCCTGACCTCAGCCCTCACCCCTGGGGGATCAACTCTGAAAGCTCCAACCCCTTATCTGCAGGTCCAACAGCAACATCCCAGCCCCCGTCTGTGGCCAACAGGGCCCCGGGAGGGCTGTGCTTGAGTTTCTCCCCCCTCTATACGCCCCGGCCCTGCCACTGATGGGCCTCCAGCTGCCCCCATGCAGGGGCTCTGGCGGGGAGGGTCAAATCAGGCATTCATTCTGGCCCTTGGGACCCACCTGTGTCGGGGTCCTCTCTGAGCCTCACCCCGCTGTCTGTGAAGCCACAGGGTTAGGCTGGTGGACTTCCGGATCCTTCCTGTCCATCCCGGCTCCCCCCCAGGGTGGGCTGTGACCCAGAAGACATTCTGCTGCCTGAGCCCAAACCGGGAGCCCGGCCCAAGAACTAGATCCAAGCTAAGTTTCCCACAAGATAAGACCCATTCAGGGGCGCCTGGGTGGCTCAGTTGGTTAAGTGACTGCCTTCGGCTCAGGTCGTGATCCTGGAGTCCTGGGATCGAGTCCCGCATCAGGCTCCCTGCTCGGCAGGGAGTCTGCTTCTCCCTCTGACCTTCCTCCTTCTCATGCTCTCTGTCTCTCATTCTCTCTCTCTCTCTCTCAAATAAATAAATAAAATCTTTAAAAAAAAAAAAAAGACCCATTCAGTAAATGATGGCACATTCACTCAACTGTCTCGTAGTCATTTAAATGACGTTTAGAGTTTGAACATGGAAGATGTTTTAGTAAAATTTTAAGTCAAAAAGCATGACTAAGAAACTTTATGTAGAAAACATCAAGAATTCTTTAAAACGGCTTTAAAAAGATTGGAAAGCAAGACTTTGCAAAGTTAATGGTTGTCTCTGGGTGATTGGAACTGTAATTCTTTTCCCATTCTCTTAAATTTTCCAGTTTCTATAATGTGGCATGGAACATTTTTTTAATTGGGGAAACATTTGTTTGGGGATTCCGAGGCTGTTTTTTCCCAAGGATCCCGCGTGGGGCTTCTCCTCCGCGGCCTCCCGGCTCAGCCGGTATCCGGGGCCTGCCCGGCTCAGTGAAGGAGGCAAGCTTACGTAAGGCCGGCAGACACTGCGAGGAGGGGACACAGTGGGGGCAGAATGGCCCTCGCGTGCGGGCCCGGGGGTGCCACACACTCAGAACACTCTGGCCTGGCGGAGACGTCCTTGCAGCTGGGACCCCAGGGCTCTTTAGAGTGTGAGGTCCAAAGTCCTCGGGTTTCCCTCAAAGGACGCAGAGTCCCTGCCTCGGGAGAGAACCACAGCACAGCCTCGCAGGCTGCTCCAGCCCCAGAAACGGCCAGAGGCCGGAACCCACAGGCCTTAAAAATAGGTCCAGGAACCGAAAGAGGCACCCCACCACTGCAAACGGTCACACTTCCTCCCACAGCACGGGCCCAGGACCAGCTCGGCCTCCCTTAGTTGGGTTGGAGGGCTGGGGGCCCCAGGGAGCCTCGGGAGACCCTCCCCAGGGAGTGCACAGCGGGCCGCACCCCAGAGCATGCGTGCAGCCCCAACTCCGTGTGTGGGCACCGGGCCAGGCGCTTTGCGTCCTTCCTAATGACAAGCGCAACCGCGAGGATCGGGTCTGACTCTGTGTCGCGGCTTGGGCTGGGTCCCTACCTGCCATGGCTCGTTCTCTCCTCATGCTGCCCCATGAAGCTGGCACTCCTCATACAATTCCCACAGCCCTCCAGACTCTGTCATCCCCACTGCGCAGAGGCTCAGGCCCCCGGTCTTCCCCTCCAGCCTCATCTCCCACCAAAATCCCCCACCCACCATGGATGCCCAGCCGCACTGCACCTAGCAAAACGGTGACGGGCTGGGCCAAGGCTGCATGGTTCGTTTCCCAATTCACAGACCGGCCCTGGGCGCCTGGCGTCTGCGGGTGTTTAGCTAGGAGCAGAGGCTCACTGTAAGGCAGTGTCCCCCTTCACACCTTCTGGCTCATTCCATGAACTCCCTGCAAGATGGCTCTGGGCACCTGACAGGTCTCAGCTGGAGCTCCACAGACCCCAGTCCTGCCACCTCCCAGCTACATGACCTTGGGTGAGTCAGCTTGCTTTCTGAAGCTTTGCCTTCCTCATCTGCAAAACGGGCTACTACCAGAACCTCCTTCTACAGGCCATGCTGTAGCTGCCGGGCGCCTGGCACACAGTGGGCATGCCGGGTCCGGGGCAGACCACCCCACTGCAGCCTCCACACTCCCCGAGGCCGGACCAAGGGCCCAGCCACTCCTGCAGCCCCAACTCCCACACAGCTTCCCTTCCGGCGGGGCCGCCCTCTCCTCCTCCACCCAGGCAGGTCCTGCCCTGCCACGGCCCCTCTCAAAGGCCACACCCCGCACGACACCCCCCATCAGCTATGGGGGCTCCCTCCTCCGTGCCCCCTGAGGGAACCTCTCATACTTCAACTTGGGCCCTTCCTCAATCCACCTGCCTGGGAGCTGTGCACACCTGTGTTGCCCAGGCTGCCGGAACCCCGAGGACAGGTGTGGGCGGGGTCCACCTCTGCTAAGAGCTTAGGCTTAGGCAGATTCTGCCACTTCCCAGCCAGGTGACTGGGGACATGTTACTTCACCTCTAAACCTGCCTTTTCTTTGCTCATCAGGACAAAGAGAAGAGTGTAACAATATCCACCTTATAGGACTATTTCAAGAATAAAAGAAAACAGGGAACATGAAACACTCTTTGGCCCCACAGCCCTGCCACCAGAGAGAGAATGCCCTCGGCCACCCAAAAGGGGGCCAGAGACCAGGCAGGAGCAGCTCTACCAAGTGCACAGCCTAGGCAGGGCCCAAAGACGAGCAGCATGAGGGGCCCCTGCCTGTCCGTGATGGACACCAGGTCCCGGGGCCAGGTCAAGTCCACGTGGCCTCGGGGAACATCAGTGGCGTGCCACCGCTGTTGAAAAGGAGCCTTCCTGCCCCAGCGTGCTGGAGCTGACACCCCGGGCCCAGGAGAGAGCCCAAGCCCCAGGAGGAAGGGTCAGGCTATCTCTACCCACTTTTGGTCCAGATGTCTCCACCACACAACATCTGGGCATTGAACCTCCTGACGCCTCTCAGCTCAGAGAACCCGGAGCCCCAAAGAAGCTCGCTCAGCCAGCCAGCTTGGTTCATCTGTTCCCTGGAATCACAAGCAGTTGCCTGTGGATAAAACCCCCAAATCCTGCTCGGAGCAGCTGCTTCCAGCAGGATCTCTACTTTGGCTGTCACCCGTGCCCCTGGCTTCTCTCCCCTACTTAGCTGTGGCCTCCCACAAGGCAGGGTCAGGCCCGATGCCCCGACTTGGCCCTCAAAAGATGCTTCCAGCACAAGCGCTGCTGAAGGAAAGATGCAACAGTCGGGTCTGCATCTACGAGGTGCCTTTCATCATGATGGCCGAGCGACAATCCCTTGTGGGGGGGCCAGTCACTCTCCCAATCTGAGACAGTCACTGTGACTCCGAAGTGACAACAGTGTGTCTGGGGTCAAGCGTCGCCACCAGAGGCTCCCTGACACTTTCAAAACAACCTCAGGGAACACGGCATGCTTCTGCATGATCTCAGCTTTAATTACACAACAACGACAATCTGGGAGGTTTAAATTCCTAAATCTAACAGGTTGTCACAGCTGTAAAGTGGGGAAGAAAGGGGGAGTGATCTACCGGCCATGTAAAAGTTCTGGGTTCCCGTCTGGGGGCGCAGGCCAACCACTGGGTCCTAACTGTACTTTGGCATTAGGTCACTATTAAGCTTGGCCCTCTCTGAACATATTTCTCACCTGATAAATGAAAGATGGACAAAATGCGCCCTGCTAAGAGGCTGAAATTCCACTCTCTGCAGACACCCTCACCCTTAATTTACTAGTCCAGAAATTCTCTCATTTGTCTGCTAAATGTTTCCTGGGCACCT
This sequence comes from Mirounga leonina, assembly GCF_011800145.1. NCBI lineage: Eukaryota > Metazoa > Chordata > Mammalia > Carnivora > Phocidae > Mirounga > Mirounga leonina. Next base: position 1,247,308 of record NW_023270739.1, on the reverse strand, counting down.
GCTCTGCACATGCCCTGTGCTGGGCACTGAGGAGACACGGCCTGGGCCATGCCCTTGAGGGGCTCACTTGCCACCTGGGGGGGTCAGTCATAAAGGCCTGTGTCCCAATGCCATAATCGGCCCTATCAACCCGCAGACCTGCGCCCGGTACACAGAGCCCAGGCAGCGGGACAGGAAGTGGAGGAAGGGTTTCTAGGAAGTGGCAGCATTGCAGCTGAGGCTTGAAGGGACACCTGTAGGCGTGTGTGGGGCAGGTGAGGAGGGTGTCCTGTGTCCTGTGTCCAGGAAAACAGCAGGCCTAAAACACAGTGCATCAGAGCACTGCAGGGACTGAGTTCAGGGGGATAAGTGACGGGGGGACAGGAAGACGGGGGTAAGACAGGAGACCCTGTGTGGGAGGGAGGCCTGGGTGCCAGGACACGAGACCCGGTAACTACGGGGCACTTCTCCCCAGACGCAGCGCAGCAGGCACCGGGAGGCCTAGCTGGGGACGTTTGGGGGGCAGAGGAGGGGTGGGGCAGGCTCTGGGGTCAGGCTGGCCAAGGGTCAATGCCAGTCGTGCCACTTCCTCACTGACCATCTCTAGGCACGTCTCCCCCTTCTCTGTGACACGGAGATGCTATTCCTTTCTGGCGAAGTCAGAATCAAAGTGACAGAGTGGACATAATGTCCTTGCACATAGTAAGCTCTCTGTAAACGCCAGGTGCTAGAATTAATTATTACTGTCCTTAAGGAGTGGCCCTGCAGGCTCCTTGGGACAGGGCCTAACAGGGGAGAGAGGGTGCTCAGAGGTCCGAGGACAGTGGGAGCGTGCTCACGGGGAAGTAGGGAGGGGCTGCCTGGAGCTTCTGAGCAAGCAGGGCTGAGGGGCCTGCAGCAGATGGTCCCTCAGACCCCTCCTATTTCAGACATCCTGTGCCAGGTGGCAGGTGCACCTGCCAGGCTGGCACACGGCCTGGCACACAGTAGGTGCTCAGTGAACGTTTGCTGAATGAACTAATGAGGATCCTTCAACGTCTGTGCAAAACTAAGTCATGACACCTTTTTTCAGAAAAGACACCTGAGAACCCCACTTCCTGGTCCATCCTACTTGGTAGGCACAACCCATCCCCCCAACTCCCATGCCTGCCCATGAGGAAAGGTCATTCCTGGGACAGGCTGGGCTGGGTCCGGCTCCCTGAGGGGACAGGTCTTATGCTAAGGTAAGCCTGCCTCCTACAAAAAGGAGGATTCAAAGTTATTTCCTCTCCTCACTAGCCTCCAGGGCGTGGCCTGCTGAGAGGCCTGGAACCCTAGGGCTGCTGTGACCTTAGAGGGGATGTGTTGGCTCTTTGGGACTCCCCGATGGTGAACCACAAGGGGACAGGTAGAATCTCCAAAGCTGACATTCCCTCCTTCACAACGCTGTCACCCCCACACCCCACCCCCAGAAATCCCCAGCTCAGATTGGGGATGGGGGAGCTGACAATGTGGTATGAAATCATTCCTGCAGGAAGAAGGGAGGGGTCTTTCCATGGAGAAAATGAAAAACTCACACTACAGGGGAGGGGGTTCCTCGGCTTCAGTCTAGGCAGGATCCATCGGGAGCGATTACCTCACACCCAGCCAAGAAGGGAGACCCCACCCACACCTAACAGTCCCGGGCTCTTCCAAACAATACCATGCACCCCCACCCTACCGCACCCCACCCCACAGCACATGTAGGACTTAGGGCCCCGGCTGAGCAGGATCACACCCACAGAGGCAGCAGGCCTTGCTCTCTGTGCTAAGTGGGTGGGTTCAGGGGGCCAAGGCCCAACAGGTCCCCAGTTAGAGCTGACGGGGAGGAGGCAAGGCAGTGCGGACAGGTGCGGAAAGACAAAGGCTTCGGGAAGCTGGGGACCGTGGCCAGGGCACGCTTGCAGGGAAATCTGCCCAGAGCCCAAGGGGGCCTGGCCCCCACCCCCGCGATGGGCTCCGGGTCTCCCCAGATCCCACGCCCACACTCCCTGCAGCGGCACAGAAGCCCCGGGGAGGGCTTCCCAGAGAAGGCAGGGACCTGCCACAACCCCGGAGAGGAAGAAGGGTGAACAGACATACTCGAAAGGACAGACAGAGGGAGACACGGAATGACCCGGGAAAGAGGAAGAGACCCAGGAACATGAGTGTGCGGAGCCGCTCTTCGGGCCAAAATCAGAGACCAAGACACAGGGACGCAGGAAAAACCTATACGTGGTGAGCTGGGGGCGCATGGAGGAGGCCACGACACGCAGAGACAGAGACATAGAGAGACAGACCCACGCACAGAGACACGCTCAGAGACGGAAACACAGAGAGACCGAGACGCACGCAGAGCCCGAGACAGGCACAGAGACGGGACACAGAGACAGAGACGCGTCCAGGGACAGAGACACACGCAGTGACGGAGACCCGCGCAGACCCCGGAGGCGCGCACTCCCGCGGCGCTGGCGGCCCCGGCCCGCCCCACTCACCGAGGCCGCAGACCTCACGGCGCAGGCTGAGGCGGCCGCGCTCCTCGGCTATGGCGCGCAGCATGCGCTGCAGCGACCGCTCCTCGGCCTCCGCGCCGCCCGCAGGCTCAGGGGAGGCGGCGGCGGCGGCGGGGCGGGCGGGCGGCCCGGCACGGA
>NW_023270739.1:1137593-1244281 GCF_011800145.1 Mirounga leonina | reverse complement strand
AGGAGCCCGGCGGGCAAGGTCTCTTCCCCACCCCCACCAAACCTGGCGGCTCTGGCCCCGCCCCCCTCGGACACCAGCCGCGCTCTTCCTCAAACGGCTGTCGCGAGCCGGTCTCGACCTTCCGCGCGGTGCCTCTGACGCTCCCTGGCCGCTTGGCCCCTGCGCCCACCTCCTCCAGGCCCTACCCCCGCGGCCGTCCGCGAGACCGGCCCCCGCCCCCAAACACCGTGCAGCGGTTTGGCATCTCTGAGCCCCTCCCATCGCCCCTTCCGGGCCTATTTGTCGCCCCCTCTGCCCTCCTACCACCTGCTCCTGTTGCGTCCCGCGCGAGAATACTTTGTCACCTGCTCCCCACGTTGCCACTCTCCTCCCAGTCCAGTTGCCAAGGCCGGTTTCCGCCGGGAACATCCTCCGCAGAACCCAGGGTGAGTCCTTCGCCCAGTGCCAGGCAGGGTGTTGAGAAGGGCTCTGAGCCTCAGTTTCTTCAGCTGTGCAATGGGGGTGTGTCCCTGAGTGTTGACTAGGTAGGAGAGGATCGAGGAGTAGGAACATATGGGGTCAGCTGGGCATGTGATCCTGATGAAGGCCAAGGTCCAGCCAGGAACCCATGGTGTGCTGGCCTCTGCTGATGGTGAAGACCCGGAGAAGAAGCAGCCAGAGGCCTTCCCGGGACCCAGGCCTGTTAGCACTTCTGGGGCAGGTGGAAATGGAGAGTCAGTGGCGGGGGTGGGGGTGTCTCAACTCTGACCCATCGGGGCAGGTCCTGCCTCCAGGCCCCACCCCACACCCCCCAATATCCCTGGTGTGAACTGCGAGGGTCTTATAGGCAGATTTTTTTTCCCCAAGAAATACAGTATAGTACTATAAATGTGTTTTCCTTATGATTTTCTTTTTTTTAAGATTTTATTTATTAGCGAGGGAGAGAGAGAGAGAGCATGAGCAGGGGGAGGGGCAGAGGGAGAGGGACAAGCAGACTCCTGGCTTGGCTCAGAGCCCCAGGACCCTGGGATCATGACCTTCGTCGACTGAGCTCCCCAGGCGCCCCTAGCTTACGTTATTGTGAGAATACAGTATATGATACATACACAAACATGTACGGTACATACACAACCACAACACCCAATGTGTGTTTATCGACTGTGTTATTGGAAAGGCTCCTAGTCAACAGCAGGCTATGAGTAGTTAAGTTTGGGGGGGCGTCAGAAGTTACACGGGGCTTTTCAGCTGCGTGGGGATGGCGTCCCTTGAGCCCCATCTGGTTCAAGGGTCAACTGTGCTCTTCTCCCCATCCTTGTAAAACGTGTCCCCTGGTTTCCCTCGGGTCCCGGTGTCCCCTCCTCAAATGGCCTGTTCCGACCATCTTACCAGAAACCCCCCGCCCTTGCTCTCCTCCCCTGCCTTATTTTCCGCACAGCACAGCACTCACCTCCTCCCACATCACACTGAACGGCTGCGCAGGCTGTGTATCCTCCGATTCCTGCACAGCTCACGGCTGTGTTCCCGGCGCCTAGCACGCCGCGGGGCACACGGTGGACACCCTGGGAATGAGCGTGGGATGAGCAGAGGCAGAATGGATGAGAGGCCTGATAGGAAGCAGGAAAGCCTCTTGGGCGAGGCAGTAAGGAGGCCTGGGACCGTGGCGCTGGGGAACAGCCTGGAGGAGGAAATGGGTGTTCAGGACTCTGCTTTAGTTTTGTGCCCCTGGGCCCAAGCACCTCTGGGCAGGGCCCGCGTCTGGCCCCTCTGTGCCCTCAGTGCCCCACGTTGGGGGTGGGAATGGGGGTCCTCTGTAAAGAAGTGTGGAGTGAGGAAGTAAGGAAGTAAGCCATGGGCATGTCTCTCTTCTTCCCTGGGCCTGTCTCCAGCTGTACAATGAGGTCACTGGCCCGAGGGCTCTGGCCTCCACCTCTGAGTCTGGACAGCTGGGATTAGGGCTGCAGAAACGGGAATGAGACTTGCTGAGGGCTCACAGACTGGCAAGTCCAATGGCCATATCCCTCTCTGTCTCCCCAAACCCCTCGAAAACCCCTGCCTGCCCCCACCGCCTCCCCTTTGTTCATGCTGTTCCCCGTGCCTGAAATCCTCTCTTCTCCACCATGCTCGCCTTGGAGGCCCGCTGTTGCTGGGGAAGCCTTTCTGGTTAGGCTTGGCCAATGCATTTGTGTTCTCATCTGCTTCGTAAACTCCACCCACCCCCGCATGCGGCCGCCTCGGTAGACTCTGTGCCATGGGACCAGCATGAAATCAACTCTTGCTATTCTTCCTGGATCCAGCTCAGGACAGGTGACAGAAAATGTTTGTTGAAGGAAATAATGAACATCGCTTTGGCTCTCTGCTTTTTATTTCAGTAATACTCCTGGTATTGTCCTCATAGGGAACTTTTTTTAAAAGATTTATTTATTTATTTTAGAGAGAGAGAAAGAGAGAGGGTGCAGGGGGAGGGGCAGAGGGAGAGAGAGAATCCTGGAACAGACTCCCCGCTGAGCACAGAGATTCGGGGCTCCATCCCAGGACCCTGAGGTTGTGACCCGAGTCAAAATCAGGAGTTGGACGCTTAAACCAACTGAGCCACCCAGGCGCCCAACCTAGGGAACTCTTTAATGTCAACAAGTGTTGAATCATATTTTGCACTCGAAGGAGGCATGAGCCTGGGCCATAGGGCGTATTCTGTTTCTTGATCTGGGTGCAAACTACATGGTCAGTGTACAAAAATCAAGCTGTAACTTTGTGAGTTGTGTACTTTTCTGTATATAAACATTCAGATTATAAAATAGAATTAAGAATAAAAGATTTAAAATCCCTGAAAAAAAATTTGGTTTAGCTATATTTCCTATGACTATGAAAAAGTTCTTTTCTGCAAATAAATGAACTGCACTTTTAGAGAGACTACTGAGGAAGGGGGAAGTGTGTAGGCAGAATAATGTCCCCCCAATGATGTCCAACCCTAATCCCTGGAAGCTGTAAATATATGTTACATAGCAAAATGGACTTTGCAGATGGGATTAAGGACATGGACTTTGAGGAGGAGAGATCCTCCTGGATTATCCATGGAGGCTCAATCTTTTTTTTTAAGAACTGGGTTTTTTTTTTTAAAGATTTTATTTATTTATTTGACACATAGAGAGAGAGCGAGAGAGGGAACACAAGCAGGGGGAGTGGGAGAAGGAGAAGCAGGCTTCCTGCTGAGCAGAGAGCCCAATGCCGGGCTTAATCCCAGGATCCTGGGATCATGACCTGAGCTGATTTTAGCCCAAAGTGAGAGCCCAGTCGTCCTTCTATGGAACTATAAGATAATACATTTATGTGGTTTGGGGGCACTTATTTTGTTAGTCCTGGCAGCGATAGAGAGAGCCCCTGGCCACCAACCTTCTCTTCTCCAAGCTTTTGTCTTTTCTCCAGCTGACGGTCTGTGTCATGGTGTATGGGCCTGGGGTGATGGCTGAGATATTCCCTCCTGCCCTTAATGTTCCATGAATCTAGAGCTGGACTCCCAGTTGTTCATCTTTTCTCCTTGAGAAGACAGGACAGTTCTCTGGGGCTGAGTCAGGTGGGCACAGCCCCACCTTGGTTCGATAAGCAGAAGCACGGCAAAGGGCAGGTTCACAGGCTCTTCGATCACTGCAGAGAATCTGTTGAAATACTTCTCACAGTCATGTGAGTTTCCCGGCCTGACTTCTCCCTCCTTAGGACTCGTGGTTCTCCTTTGCTGCAATCCCTGGTCCCCAGCCTTTTGTTGCTCTGGAAAATTAAACCCAACCTCTCCCAGATCGAGATTGCAACATCTCCTGCAACACTGGGTTTTTTCTCGGCTTTTCTCACCTGCTACCAAGGTCGGGGCACCACCTAAAAGGTTCACCGTCTCCTTCCTCCCCTCCTCCAGCCCTCTTTCCACCATCCACCCAACACACACAAAATATTTTCTCATCCTCGCTGTTGTCAGATATTCCACCGTTAGCACTCCACTTTTTTAAAATAGATCCCTGCTCAAATTCCCCTGGAGGGGATAACCTTAAAGTTATTTTAGGCACCGGCACGGTAGCGAGAAGAAAGGACTCAGAGTTTGAAAGAGGACGTGCCTGTTGGGACTGGGGGTGGGGGACATGCTCACATTTCTTGAGGAACTTCTTTGTGCTGGAAGCTTCCTGAATGTGGACAAGTACAGTCCTGAGCCCTGGAAGGCAGCTAGTTTGTCTTTGTGGGTTAGGTTAGACAAGTGTAACCTAGAGAGGCTGAGTAATGCTCACGATCACCCAGCACGTGAGACCCGGAGCCAGGATTTGAACCCTTGTGATGGTTCAGGAATGAGGAGACAGCCAGGCCCACACCCTCTGGCATCAAGTCATCCCTTTTCTAGTTTTAAGAAGGAAGGCTCACTGGAGAAGGAACGCAGGCTGATGAACTTCGAAGGGAAAAGACCTGCTTCTGCAAGGCTCTAGGATACAATTGCACAATTGCGGGCTACCAGGGGACGAGGGGGTGGGCTGTGCTAAGTGTGGGCAGAGACGAAATAGGGAAAGAAATGTCATCATCAGGAGGGAGACCTGGGACCGACACAGTTGGAACCTTGCCTAGTCCCTTCTGCTCCAGAGCCCTGGGTTTCCCATCTAGTTGTGGAGGCTCAACTAGATGTCCCCTTGGGCCTTTCCAACCCCAACATTATGGAAGGACAGGTGGGGTGAGCCAGGGCAGAGAGCTAGAGAGCCCACCCTCCTTTTCCCGGTTCCCCCAGTTTCCTACTCCCAGAGCTCCTGTGCGTGAACACACAGCCTTTGCCCTCTTGGGCCAATAGAAATTATACTAACAACCAACATTGTGTATTACTGCGAAACACAACAGTAAAATGGCAAAGTTAAAATTAAGAGATGCTTCATTAAATACCTACAAGATATAACATCGTATCATCTTTATTTTTTTAAAGATTTTATTTATGTATTTATTAGAGAGAGAGAGAGTGGAGAGACAATCAGACTCCGCATTGAGAGTAAAGCCCAACCTGGGACTCGATCTCACGACCTCGAGATCATGACCTGAGCCGAAATCAAGAGTCAGTTGCTCGGGCGCCTGGGTGGCTCAGTTGGTTGGGCGACTGCCTTCGGCTCAGGTCATGATCCTGGAGTCCCAGGATCGAGTCCCGCATCGGGCTCCCTGCTCGGCAGGGAGTCTGCTTCTCCCTCTGACCCTCCTCCCTCTCATGCTCTCTGTCTCTCATTCTCTCTCTCAAATAAATAAATAAAATCTTTAAAAAAAAAAAAAAGAGTCAGTTGCTCAACTGACGGAGCCACCCAGGCTGCCCCTCATCTTTATGTTTGATGTGATATTTATAAAAGTTTCACTACATTTGAGAACTCTTTGTAGGTTAGATTTTTCTCAGGTCACAAGGACTCTGAGAACGCCAGGTGGTTGATGGGAAATCAGAAATGAAAGATAGTGATATATTTTATCTTATTTAGCAAACATGGATGCAGGACCTACCATGGGCTGGGCACTGTTTTTTGGGTTTTTTTTTTTTTTTTTAGATTTTATTTATTTATTTATTTGAGAGAGAGAGAATGAAAGAGAGAGCATGAGAGGGGGGAGGGTCAGAGGGAGAAGCAGACTCCCTGCCGAGCAGGGAGCCTGACATGGGACTCGATCCTGGGACTCCAGGATCATGACCTGAGCCGAAGGCAGTCGCCCAACCAACTGAGCCACCCAGGCGCCCTGGGCACTGTTTTCTGACTTTGCAAATGCTGACATTGAATTCTGTGATTCGGAGACATCATCATCCCTCTTCCGCAGATGAGCCCACTGGGGCACAGAGAGGTTAGGTGACTCGTCCATAGTCCAAAGGCAGAATCAGGCAACCAAGTAAATTCAAGAGCAAAATTATAAAAATCCTTTCAGACTTTTTTTCTTGGAAAAAAAATACGTTTGATAAAGGTACATTCATGTTTGAGATGATGTGGGCAGAGCCTCCAAAAGCAAGAGTGCCTCAGGCCACCAAAGGCCTGGAAATGGCTCTGTCCCTTGAGGCCCAGCATGGGGCCTGCACATGGAAGGTGATGCTCAGGGGCTCCTGGGGGGCTGAGTCCATTAAGTGTCTGCCTTCGGCTCAGGTCGTGATCCTGGGGTCCCGGGATCGAGCCCCGCGTGGGGCTCCCAGCTCAGGGGAGAGTCTACTTCTCCTTCTCCCTCTGCTCCTCCCCGTGCTTGTGCTCTCTCTCTCAAATAAATAAAATCTTAAAAAAAAAAAAAAAAGGCAATGCTCAGTGGATGAAAGAGCTGTCTGCTGCGGGGGTGGGGAGCAGTGGAGAATGGACACAGCAGCTCGTAAACACCCGGCATTGGGCTGAACTCATTGTATCCAGCCCGTTTTGTCCACACTTTAACTGGAGGCTTGTACTGACAGCATCCCCGTTTTATAGGACAGTAAACTGAGGCTCGGAGACGCCAAGTGGTTTAGTCACACGGCCCGGGTGCAGCATAGCTTGGGATTTGAGCCCATGAGCCTGGAGAAGAATGCAGTGATTGTATTTATGTTTTGTGGTCTCACTTAGGTCATATGGATGTATTTATTAATCCCTACTTGGCGGAGGCTCATTGCTGGATGTGTAGAACCCAGCAGCTGTTCTCACCCACTTCTGTCCTTTCCTGACGGAGGTGTTGGGAGCACTGGTGGACCTCAAGCTTTGGGGTCCTAGACGCTGCTTATGGGGTTTCATAAGTGAGACCAGGGTGGGTGTGTTAGTTCATTGTGCCCACTGTAGCGAAAGACCACAGGCTGGGTGGCTTACAGCAGAAATTTATTCCCTACGGTTCTAGAAGCCAGAAATAAGAAATCGAGGTGTTGGCAGGGCTGGGATCCCCCCAGAGGCTCTAAAGGGGGCCCTTCCTGCCTCTCCTGCTCCCGGCGTCTGAAGCTCCTCTTTGGCTTGTGGCCACATCTCAGTCTCTGCCTCTGTTGTCACATGGCCTCTCCCCTCTCTGTCTCCGTGGCTCACATGCCCCACTCCCTCTCTCCTAAAAGGACACTTGACAGTGGCCTTGGGTCCACCTTAAACCCAGGATGCTCTCATCTCAAAAGCCTTAACTTGGTTATATCTGCAAAGATGTTTTCCAAATAAGGTCACTTACCTTCACAGGTTCCAGGTAGACCTGTCTCGGAGGGGGTGGGGGGAATGAGGTCCCACTACCTTTGCAGGCACAGTACGCATTCCATCTTCTAACCGTGGGTCTGGATTTTTCCTCTGGGACCCACTTGGTCCCCATTTCAGGCCACCTGGGGTGAGCACTCTGAGCCAGCGCTGGCCTGTCAGAGCAAAGCCGCTCTCCGGCAGGGGGACTGGTCCAGGGCTGGTCCAGCTGGAGCAGTCTGGGACTCTGGTTGTCTTTGCGGGGGGGGGGTGTTATGAGGGCAGGGGCTGGCAGCCACTCTGATGGCAAGAGGGGAGACCACACAGAGGAGAGCGGGGTTCACCCGACGCCCAAGACACCACCACCTGCCCCACCTCCTCCCGCGGGCTCTGCACGTCCGCCGCTCAAACCGGAACCCCGGGGGCTTTGCCGCCGTCCCTCTCCCTCGTTCTCGTCTCTAACCCATCGGGTGATTTCTCTTCTGAGCACGTTCAGGTCCCTCTGCTTCCCAGCAGCCCCACTGTCACCGCGCTGACCCACACTGTTGGCTCTTCTGCGTCAACTCTGCTACCACGTGTCTGTTTTCTGTGGCCGTGTGACAAGCCACCACACACTTGGTGGCTCGACATCTCACGGTGGCCGTAGGCCAGAAGTGCAGGTCCGGCACAAATGGGTTCATGCTCAGTCTGGCGGGCTGAAACCCTGTGCTGGCAGGAGCCGAGGTCTCATCTGAGGGCAGGAGAGGGCAGAAGTCCTTTCCCTGCAGCCATACAACTCATGGAAGCTGTGTCTTCAAGGCCACAGGAGTGCATCTCTCGGACTCTCCCGGTCTCTAAGACTCCCTCTTTGAAAAGCTCACCTGATTAGGTCAGGCCCACCCTGGATAATCTCCCTTTGGATTAACTCAACTGATTAGGGACCTGATTTACACCTGCCAAATTCCCTTTTGCCATCTAACTTAACGGGGTATGGTAGTGATATCCCCTCATAGCTATAGGTCTCGCTCACACTCAAGGGCACCGGTGGTCATTTTAGAATTCACCTACAATAGACAGCCTCTCCATGGGGTCTCCTCAGCCCTAGACCCCTGGCCCCTCCAACCCAGCCTCTGCTGGACAACCAGGGTGATCTTTCCTATCTGTCTGTCTGCCTGTCTATTCATCTACCTATTACTGTACCTTTCCTACTTTGTTATTCTTTTTTTTTTCAGTTTAATATGAAATATTTCAAATAAATCCCCAACCAGAGTGAACAGTATCATAAACACTCCAGGTACCCATCACCTAGCTTTGAACAATTGTTAATATCTTACCTTATTTTCTTCATTTATCTTTTCTCCTGAATATTTTGAAGTCAGTTTCAGATGTGGTGAGTGTTCACTTCTAAATACTTCAATATGTGCATCCCAGTTTTTAAATGGATGTTTTTCTCCATCACCACAATACCATCACCCCCATAATAAAATGAACCCTTTCTAAACCCCAGTCGCATTCACATTTCTCTTCTGGTCCCTCAAGCATTCTTCACCAGCTGCTCTGAGCTAGGATCAAGGTGATCCTTCCAACGTCCAGTGTGAACTCGTCACTTCCCCACTTAGCACCTCCTGGTTTCCCTCGCTCAGCCTGAAGCTGGTGGCGCCTCACCTCATGTCCCCTCACCCACCCCTGCCCCAATGCCGGCTTGCCTCCTTTCTGCTTCTCAGAGGACCATGTTCTCCCAGCTGCTGTACCTTCATGTCCGTGCTTTCTTCTGGGATTTTCTCTGTGTCTTCTCTTCCAGTTCAGCTGTCTTTCCCCCAAGGAGGGCCCAGAAATCAGGTCCCACTCCTGTCTCTGATCTCTTGGAACCCCGTGTTTGCCCTGCACCCACTCCTGTCCTTCAGAGCATGCACCTTGGTCCATGATGACCCACTCGTGGGCGTGATTTCTTGACTGCTCTCTCACTCCCCGACCAGCCTGGGACCCCTGAGCATGAACGTGTCTGTTTGCTCACCATCATATCCCCCCCACCTGGTCCACAGCCACCGAGTCAGTGAATGAGTGAGTGAACCAGGGTGCGGGCGAGGCCTGTGCCGACCCCACAGGAGCCTGGGAGCCCCTGCTTGCCAGAGGGAGTCAATGACAGAGGGACATGGCCCCCAAAAGGACAGGGCCAGCCGTGGGAGTACTGCTGCCCCAGTGGTCATTAGAGGGCACTAATAGCCCAGCATGGCCCCCAGGACACCTCACCCCTCTCCCCTCGCCCTCTCCTGACTCCTACTGCCTGCGGCTAGCCAGACCTCACCTCCCTTCTCGCTGGGGCTGCCCTCAAAGGGAGGGGCTGCTTTGATGACGAGGCCAGAGGCCGGGCGAGTGGCTGGCAGGGTTTCAGCAGACAGCGTTGGATCATTAGATGTCCAGATGCAAAACAAAAACAAAACAAAACCCCAAAAAACAAAAAAACCAGTGTTCACTCTGACCTCACACTACATACAAAAACTAATTTTTTCATCTATGAAATGGATCCGTAGACCTAAAAGGAATCATTAAAATAGGAAACTTCTACAAGAACACATAAGAGAAAAATCTCGGTGGCCCGGGGAAGCTGTACACGGAAATACAAGCTATAAAAGGCATGATTGATACATTGGACTTGATCCAAATTTAACATTTTGCTCTTTGCGAAGCGTATATCCAACAAAGGACCTACATCTGAAACCATGTTTCCCAGGCTTTTTTCATATCCCAAGGAGCCCTTTTCTCGACATTTCTCTCCTAATCGCCCCCAGGAATGTTCAATCCCACAGGTGTCTGTTTCTGTCCGGTATGTACATCCACGCCCTCCACATAAAATGAGGATGCATTTTCCCCTCCTCCAGGAACAATTTACACCCCCGTGGGGGCATATATGGGAAATGTGTAATCAAGAACGCAAGAAGAACACTTATAACCAGACACTAAGTAGACAAACAACCCAACATCTTTTCTTTTTTCAAGATTTCATTTTTAGGTAATCTCTACACCCAACACGAGGCTTGAACTCACAACCCTGAGATCAACAGTTGCATGCTCCACTGACTGAGCTGGCCAGGTGTTCCCCCAAACCCACTTTCTTTCTTAAATAAACCTTTCAAGGGGCGCCTGGGTGGCTCAGTCGGTGAATCATCTGCCTTCGGCTCAGGTCATAATCCCAGGGTCCTGGGATCGAGCCCCGCATCGGGCCCCCTGCTCAGCGGGAAGTCTTCTTCTCCCTCTCCCTCTGCTGTGCTCTCACTCTCTGGGTCAAATAAATAAAATCTTAAAAAAAAAAAAAAAAAAAGAAGTTAAGCATACGCCTCCCACGTGACCCAGCCATTCCCCTCCTAGGATCTCCCCAAGAGAAATGACAGCACACAGTCATCCAGAGACTTGTACTGGAATATTCACAGTAGCTTCACTGGTAATAGCTAAGAGGGAAAAAGTGGAAACATACCCCAGTGTCCCCTGCAAGTGAACAGATGAACAAGTTGTACATCCTTACAATGGATTACCACTCAGCAATAAAAAGGAATGAACTATTAATACATGTAACCGTGTGGATGAAGCTCAAAATAATTATACTGAGTGAAAGAAGCGAGGCAAAAAAAAGAGAACATATCATATAATTCCATTTATATGAAATTCTAAAAAATGCAACCAAATCTCTTACATAAGAGGCACCAGGAAACTTTTGGGGGTGATGGAAATCATTACCCTGATTACAGTGATGGATTCAAGGATCTATAGACATACATATCAAACTTCATATATATGTCAAAACTCACCAAATCGTACATATTAAACAAGTATGGTTCATTATACGTCAGTTATACCTCGAAAATCTGTAAATTAGTTGCCCATCCTAAAAATGGGGGGATTTTAATTTTTTTAAAAATTTGTATTGAAAAATGTGACAGGCTGGGGTACCTGGGTGACTCAGTCAGTTGAGCGTCCAGCTCTTGGTTCCGGCTTAGGTCATGGTCTCAGGGTTGTGAGATTAAGCCCCGTGTCCGGCTCCATGCTCAATGTGGAGTCTGCTTGAGATTCTCTCTCCCTTTCCCTCTGTCCCTCCCCTTGCTTACACATGCACTCTCTAAATCAATCAACCAATCAATAAAATCTTTTTACAAATTAAAAAAAAGAAAGAAAAATGTGACTGGCTGCATGCAGCTTTCCATGTGGGCAAGAGGCAGATGGCAGAGTGAGGGCCCCAGGCTCCTCTGGCCCCGGCACTGGCTCTCCGGTTTGCCTGGGCCCAACTTCCCTGGTTTCTCTGCACTCAGGCATCAGCTTCTCGGCCCCCCAGGCCGCTGAGTCTGTGGCCCGGGGATAAGGGAGCTGGGGCTGGGTTCTGAGCAGGGGCGACACAGATTTGCACCGGCAGACCCTTGTCAGGTGGCCCAACAAAGCCCCTCTCAGTCTGGCTGCATCCAGGAGTTTCCAGGGGGTGGTTAAGAGGAACATGAAGCAGCAGGCTTTGGGCTGAACCTGAGAAGAGTAAGAGCTCAGTCAATTTACGACAGACACCAGACCGTCGGAGGTAGGATCACTGTCCCTTTCTACAGAGGGTCATGGGGGACCATCTGACTGGGTGAGGGGTGAGGAGGGCCACAGAAATTGTGCTAGGACTCCTTTGTAACATTATTTCTGTACTGGGTTGTTGAGTCTGTGCCTGGCCTGGAGCTCTCTGCCCACAGGCCCCTTCCCCCCCTCTTGCTGAGGGACGCAGGGGACCGGGCTTTATCACACCTGTAGCTCAGTACCTCAATCAGTGCAGCTGATTGTAAATATTTGCAGAATTGACGCGCATGGCATTAGCCACGTCCCTCCCTCTCTCCGCTGCCTCAGTGCCCCGCCTCTGAAGGGGAGCTGGGCTTGCTTCTCTTCTCAGCCTGTCGCTCTCTGGAGCTGCTAATTACCAACATCAGTTAGGAAACACGAGATTTGAAGGTTCCAGAAACCAGGTCCATCCTGCGACTCAGAATTTGCCCAGAGTTCTGTGCTCTTGTGGTTCCACCAAATCTGGGGGTCTCCCGAAATCTCGGACTGTTAGAGGAACCTTTCACCTTTGACTCCTCTCTGTTCTTGAGCACTGAACGAATCAAATAAGCAGACGATTTCCCTTTGTGCTCTGGTTTCCAGGAAGCTCAAAGGCACTTCTCCTGGACTTTAGGAATGGTGGAGGATTTGCTTCTGATGAGCACTGAGGAATGAGGTGGGATGCTGGGACACACATGTCCACACACGGTCCTTCCCCCTGCACGTGGAGGGGGGCCCCTGGGCAGGGGGACCTGTGGGAGTTGATGGGGCAGCCGAGGGGAGAGAAGAGGCCCAAGGCAGGGGGACAGAGGGAAGGGGACACACACCCCGGGGGGGCCACCGCATGGCTTCCTTCTCTGGGCTCCCTGCTTTCACTCTCAGGCCAGCCTATCCTCCAGCCCGCAGCCAGAGAAGGCCTTCTGATGGCCAGGCTAGACCCCGCCGAGCGGCAGCTCCCTCTCGGAAGACCAAAGCCCGGGCCTGCAACCACCTGCAAGCCTCCCCGACCCAACCGCGAGCGGGGGGCCGCCGCCAGGGGGCGCCCGACACCAGAGCGCTGCCCACTGGGCCGCGGAGTGGGGAGGAGCGTGGCTTTCCCCAAGGGAAGTCCTGCTCTAGGGGCTCCCGCCCACCGCCTGCGTCCCTGCCGCACCAAACCCACACTCTGTGCCCCTCATTGCCTCTCTTCCCCCTTAAAGACCCAGTTGAGGTACCACCGCCTCCAGGAAGCCTTCCTGGGCCTCAGGCTGGGCCCGGCTTTTCCCCCAGGCTCGCACAGACCCTTGGGACCCTGTCCACGCTGTCAGTCACTGCTCCTGTCTCCCAGGAGAGGGGATGGTGAACCCTCGGGCAGGGCTGGGCCTGGGTTGCCCATCACCCCAGAATGGCCCCTCTGGCAGTAGGGTTCAGGTGAGTAAATCTGGGACTGGGAGCCCCACGCAGCTTTGCTGGGTCATCAGTGGTGGAAGTCCTGGCCCCCCACCCCTCCCTTGCTTAGGCCTTGCTTAGTGGCTGCAGATGCTCAGGAATGGGCTCCCTGGCTCCCACCCCCATCCCATCTCATGTCTGTAACCCCAGAGGATGTGCCCTTCTAGCCTGCAGGCTGACCCCTGCCTCAGTTTCCCCACCTCTAAAGGGGAGGTGGCATTCCAGCTCCCGACCCCTGGCCTTTGCATTAGCTGGTCCCTCCGCCAGGACGCCCTCCTTGCTACCATGCGTCTCTGCCTGCCGTCTCCTTCTTGAGAGGAGCATTCGACTGGGGTGGGGGATCGTTTGTGACACTCCTCTTTAATTTGTGAGCAATAATAAAGGACTCAGATGCTTGGAAATTACCTCCTCAGAATTAATAAATTAGAGAGTTATCTGTGTAAAGATCTGCGTCACTCTGTGATTTGACCGTACAGGATTGGCCAGCCTGGCAGATGCAGTATGTCTGTCGGGCAAGACGGCTTTGGAAAGCTGGGTCTGAATGCTCTACAACACTCAGACCCCCACTCCCCAGGGTCCCTGCTGGCCTCTGGTCACAGGCACCATGTAGGTGATGCATGACACAAACTGGAGGGATACTGCCTCGGTTCAAGCCCCAGCTCCAACTCCGGCTAGCTGTGTGACCTCAGGTAAGTTACTGAACTTCTCTGTGCTTCAATTTCTTCATTTGTAAAATGGGATGGTGTTATCAGAGCTAGCCCCCACCCCGACCTCCATTCTCAGGAAGATTAATGAGACAGTGCCTGCCTAACACTCGGGAGAAGGCCCAGCACAGAGGAGATGCTCAGAAGGGTTAGTTAGGAGCACTGCTGTGAATTAAGTAGAGGGTCTGCCATCACCTGCTCAGGGGGGTGGGAGAGGAAGGAGAGGCTGGCCCCACCCCAGGGCTTGGCAGGCTTGCGCAGTCTCTCCTTGGCTCCTAGAACCCCTCTCCTCATGCCCCTCTCTCGTAACCCCAACCACACATGGGAACACACCTGTCCCCTTAGCTGACAGCTCCTGGAGGAGGGCAGGGGTTGGCAGAGTAATGATCCCTGGGGGGACAGGGGGGTTGTTCCTGTCTTTTCCTGGGCGAGGACTCTTCATCATGTGTCCCTGATTTAAGGAAGCGGGAGTTTCCTGTGTGGGCTGAGAGAAGGAAGGAATGAATGGACAATGAATGAATGAGTGAATGAGTCTGGGCAGTGGGGGCAGTGGCTACGCACAGGGGCGTTGGCTTCCAGAAGCCTTGGATGCAAGTCCCGGCTCACCCACCTACCAGCTGCGTGGCCCCAGCTCTGAGCTGCGGCGTCCTCCCCTGAGCCACCCAGCCCTGTGCCCAGCATCTCGGAGGGACGGCATGCTTGTCTGCTGAAAGAGTGTGCCCCTAAATCCCAAATCCCTAGCTCCCCCAGTGTGGCTGTATTGGGGGATGGGTCCTAGAAGGAGGTAATTCAGTTAGAGGAGGGCATAAGGGCGGGCCAGGATCCCATAGGATTCGTGTCCTTGTAAGAAGAGATTCCAGAGAGCGGGCTCTCTCCGTGTGGGCATGAAGGAAAGGCTGATCAAGTTCAAGGACACGGAGAGAAAGCCGGCATCTGCATGCCAGGAAGAGAGCCCCCACCAGGAGTGGAGTCAGCCCAGTCCTCCGTGGTGGACAGCATGTCTGGTCTCCAGAACCGTGAGACAATGAACGTCTGTTGTTTTAGCCGCCCGAGTCTGTGGTACTCTGTGGTGGCAGCCCGAGCTGGCTGGGGCACCCAGAGCACGAGGGCTGGGGATGGACTCTGGTTGAGCACCAGGCCCCGGGCTTCCCCGCTCCATTCTGTCTGCTGGGGAGAGCACCAGCGTTCTTCCTCTCCCCTCCCCCCGGCCTGCCTGCCTGGGACCAGCAGAAGGGGCCTGAGCTACCATTTCCACCCCTCCCGGATTAGAAGCCAGGCTCCTGTCCCCTCAGCGTTCCCCAGGGAAGAGTCCCCACCTATGAAGACCGGATGGTGGGACCCACTTCCCCATGCCTCTCCAAACACCTGTGGGCCAGGCTCCTGGGACACCAAGACTGCCATTGCGGAGGTTACCTTTGAGACAGGGCCACAGACAAGAAACAAATATGCCTCGAATAACCCTCAGCAGGTCAGTCCTGGAAAGCCCAGCAGAGCGTGGCACACAGGGGGCCCGCAGTGATGCCCTCTGGGGTCCTCCATCCAGGCACCTGCAGCTCTGAGAGGCGGTGTTTCCAGGCCTCTGAGCTCAGCTGCACTTGCCCCCCGTGCTGCTTCAGTCTCGGCAGACGGGCCACGACACCCTGTCCCACGGGCGGGCTTGGTCCCTTGCCCCCGGGGAGTAAGCAGGCCACAGAGAGACCCGAGCTCGGGAGCCACATGCGGTGCTCCTGGCCCTGCTCTGCCACCCCAACACTGTGGCCCGTGGTGCCCTGAACGGTGGCCTCCCAAAAGGTATGGCCACCTCTGACCCCAGAACCTGGGCATAGTACCTTCCAGGCCATAGGTGAGTAATTAAGGGTATTTCAAGAAGGACTTTATACTGGGTTATCGGTGTGAGCCCTAAACGCAACCACATGTCTCCTTACAGGAGAGAAGCAGAGGGAGGTCAGAGACAGGGAAGGAGGCCATGCGACCCACAGAGCTGCGACTGGAGCCATGTGGCCACCAGCCAAGCAGGGCCCGCAGCCATCCGAACCTGAAAGCCGTGAGGAACAGATTCGTCCTGGAGCCTCCAGAGGGAGCACGGCCCTGCCCACACCATGACCTCGGACGTCAGCCCCAGAACCACGAGACAATAAATGTTGGTTGTTTTAAGCCACTCCTTTTGAGGTGATTTTTTTTTTTATAGCAGCCCCAGGAAATCGAACACACCCTCCTTTAAAATGGGCATAATAAGAACCGCCACGAAGGATATGGTCAGGACCAGGTAGGAGGTAGAAAATTCTTTGGACAGCACCTGGCGAGCACATAGCAAGCGCTGAATGCGTGAGACCCTGACTCTTTCCTGGCCACCCACTCAGCCCGCTGGGGTTAGCGGGTAACAGGCCAACTGAGGCCCGGCTACAGGGTCTGAGCGGGCGAGCAGGGAGGATCTTACCCTAGGAGGCATCTCCTGCTCGCACTCACATCAGCTCTGGCCCTGCGCTAAGAGCTCTGTACTTTCTTCATTTAAGGCACCGTCTCAGGCTCTGGGGACATAGGGAGCCCCATACAAATGGTTTTCGTGGCAGGCAGGGGTGGGGTTAGCGGGGGGGCGGTGCGGGGGGAGACAGGCAGAGGAACAATGCAGTTTTCTGAAGGCGGCAAAGCAGCAGCCTGAGATGCTGAGAACCTATGGGATGAAGATCAGGAACCGGTCCTCTGTGGGAGGGAGGGACATTTCAACTCAGGTTGTCAAAGCCTAGAAGGAGTGGGCCACGGAAAGAGGGAGGGGACAGGCGGGAGCAGGTGAGCTGTCATGGGCAGAGAGGACAGCAACAGCCTGATGCAGAGGAGAGCGGCGCTGAAGCCAGGGTGGTGCGGGAGGGGCACCCAGGAGCCACCTCCCTGGGGGCAGGGCCCATGCACGCCGGGCTTGGAGGGTCAGGGGAGGATTCTGGACTTTTTCCTGAGATCAACAGGAAGCCATCGAAATATTCCAAACCAAACAATGCAATCACTGCGTTTTGAAAACCTCTGCAGCGTGAGATACGGTTTCACACCTACTAGGGTGTCCATAACAAAAAAGACAGACATCAGGTAACAAGTATTGGTGAGATGTGGGGGGAGCGGACCCCTCGGGCACCGCTGGTGAGATTGCAAAATGGTGCGGCCGCTGTGGAGAACAGTCCGGCAGCTCCTCAAAGGGCTGCCTAGAGAGTGATCGCATGTCGTACCAATTTTACCCCAGGCGTCTTCCCGAGAGAAACGCGCACCTGTCCATACAAGAACGTGTGCACGAAAGTTCACAGCAGAATGATTCATAATGGCCCCAAGAACAACCCAAATGCCCATCAGTGGATAAATGGATAAGGACAATTCGGGCTGTAAATACAGTGGAATATGGCTGTGAAAAGGAACAGAGCAGGATACATGCTATGACCTGGGGCGCCCAGGTGGCTCAGTCAGTTAAGCGTCCAACTCTTGGTGTCGGTTCAGGTCATGATCTCAGGGTCGTGAGATCAAGGCCCACGTCGGGCTCTGTGCTCAGTGCAGAGTCTGCTAGAGATTCTCTCTCTCTCTGTTCCTCCCCCCCACTCCTGTGCTCTCTCTCTCTCTCAAATAAATAAATAAATCTTAAAAAAGAGAAAGACATGGATGAATCTTGAAAACACTGTGCTCGGTGGAAGAAGACAGCCACAAAAAGCCTCATAAGTGTGATGCCAATTATATGAAACTCCCAGAATAGGCCAATCCCTAGAGACGGGAACTAGCCTAGTGGTTGCCAGGGAGAGCGGGAACAGGGAGGGAGTGCCTGCGAATGGGTGTGGGACTTCTTTTTGGTGCGATGAAAATATCTGCTAGTGGTGAGGGGTGTACAACCATGCAAATAAGGACCACCGAACTGTGCACGTTATATTTCGTTTATTTATTTTTTAAAAAGATTTTATTTTTAAGTAATCGCTACACCCAACATGGGGCTCGAACTCACAACCCTGAGATCAAGAGTCAGATGCTCCACCGACTTAGCCAGCCTGGTGCCCCAAATGGTGCACTTTAAATGGGTGAGTTCTGTGGATTAGGACGGAGACATCTTTGGGATGCTCCTATCCAGCTTAGCCTACTTTATCTTTTCTCCGACGGTACATTGTTGGGACTGGTTTTTCCTAGAGTTATAATCACAATTCTACTCTATTTCCACTTTTGTGATCCTGTTCCGTGCTTTCAGCTGAGGTTCACCTTGCTATTCCAAGCTCAGACCTTGACCATGCATTTGTGTGTGCGGTTGCCCTGTGCATTGTAGGATGTTTAGAAACATTTCTGGGCTTCACCCACTAGATGCCAACAGCATCCCTCCTCATCACTCCAGTGGTGACAACCAACAGCGTGTCTTCCCCGGGGGCATAATCCATGTGTCTTCCCCGGGGGCATAATCGACCCCTGTTGAAAACCTCTGCTCTGGAGCAAAGACACTGGATAGAACATCCTTAGAAGGTGTATTAGGGTCCTGTAAACAAACCTGGCCACAGCAGAGGGGTGGGGAGGAGAGAGAGAAATTTTAATAAATTGGTTCGTGTGATGGCAGAGGCTTGGTAAGCCCCAAATTTGCATCTCCATCAGGCTGGAGACCTGGAGAGACTGCCGTTCAAGTCTAAGGGCCAGCTGGAGACAGAACTCCCTCTTGCTCAGGGGAGGTCAGTCTTTTGTTCTATTTCAGCTTTCAACTAATTGGGTGAGCCCCACCCACAACTGCTATACTTGGAGTCCACTGATTTAAATGATAATCTCGTCCAAAAAACACTTTCACAGAAACATCTAGAATAATGTTTAACCAGGGGCGCCTGGGTGGCTCAGTTGGTTAAGCGACTGCCTTCAGCTTAGGTCATGATCCCAGGGTTCTGGGATAGAGCCCAGCATCGGGCTCTCGGCTCAGCCGGAAGCCTGCTTCTTCCTCTCCCACTCCCCCTGCTTGTGTTCCCTCTCACGCTGTCTCTCTCTCTCTCTCCCTGTCAATTAAATTAAAAAAAAAAAATCTTTAGAATAATGTTTAGCCAAATATCTGGCCACTGTGTGTGGTCCAGCCAACTTGATGCATAAAATTCACCATTACAAAGGGATGCAGGCTACCCATAAAAGGAATTGCTTAGAAAATCTTGCACTTGATTTGGTACTTTTTCCTTCTTCCTTCCTTCCTTCTTTCCTGCCTTCCTGCCTTCCTTTGGTTTTTATACTGGCAGAATTATTTTGGAACTACTTTACTGCAAACAAAAAAACAACTAAGTATATATGTTCAATGGGTTAGGTGTCAAGATTTTCAGGCAAGAACGTAAGAACAATTACAGAATCGAATAATATAAGAATGTTAGAACTACATTAGAAATGTTGACACCAACTCATGGTTTCAGATAACTACAGTAGCAAACCCTTAATGATGGTCATGTCCCCACAACCCCATGTGTGGGCCAGGAGCCACCCACCGCACCTGGAACGCTACAGTGAGCCACAGGGCAAGAAAGACTGTTAAGGATTATTGGGGTCATGTCACAAGGACACAAGAGCTTGCTTAAGGAACTCCCACTGGCCAAAGTTCTGACAATTTGAAGATCAAAATAAGAAAACTGACTGTGCTTGATTAAAGCAGACTGACTCTCTGAAGAACCATGCCCATCGCGATACGTAAGATAGAAAGTTACCATAATGTCCTAGGAAGGTGACCATACTAGAATGTGCTTATGCTGTCTTATCCCTCATTCCATTATGTATCAATAAAAATACATTTGTTGGGTGCCTGGGTGGCTCAGATGGTTAAGCGTCTGCCTTCGGCTCAGGTCATGATCTCAGGGTCCTGGGATCGAGTCCCGCATCGGGCTCCCTGCTCCTTGGGAGCCTGCTTCTCCCTCTGCCTCTCTCTCTCTCTCTCTCATGAATAAATAAATAAAAAAATCTTAAAAAAAAAATACATTTGTTTGGGGGCGCCTGGGTGGTTCAGTCGTTAAGCATCTGCCTTCGGCTCAGATCATGATCCCAGGGTCCTGGGATCGAGCCCCGCATCGGGCTCCCTGCTCAGTGGGAAGCCTGCTTCTCCCTCTCCTGCTCCCCTGCTTGTGTTCCCTCTCTCGCTGTGTCTCTTTCTGTCAAATAAATAAAGTCTTAAAAAAAAAAACAGTAAAAAAAAAAATACTTTTGTTTGAAGACGTTTTCCTGCTCAAGGCAAGGGTCCTAGAATAATCCAGTATTCTGTAACTTCAATAGCTGTAAATTAGGATTTGTTTCATAATAATCTCAAGGGATGGGCAAATGGACGTGACACAGACCAAATAAGATTGATTAGGAGTCCATAATTGTCAACTCTGGGGGATGGGTACTAGAGATTCATTGTGCCATTGCTCAATTCTCCACGATGAAAAAAATTTTTAAATCAGGAGGACGGATGAAACAAAATTAGCAAAGCGCTTGTCATTGGTGAGGCTGAGTACTAACCTATTAGCTCTACTTCTTTTTATTTATTTATTTAATTTTATTTTATTATGTTATGTTAATCACCATACATTACATCATTAGTTTTTGATGTCGTGTTCCATGACTCATTGTTTATTTGCTCTACTTCTGTGTGTGTTTTAAATTTTCCATAACAAAAATCATTTTTTTCTAAGCGTCCACATTTGCTAGAGTCATACGTTAGAATCTAAGGTTTGCCAGCTCAACTCAAAAGCTGAGGAGGAGACCCTTAGCTTGTCACTTCCCGTGGTGCCTCCAGCCATCTAGCCTGGAAGGGACAAAGACCAGGCTCCTTCCATGTGCCCCTCCTGAGCCCTTTTCATCTTTCCACCCTCCCCTGGGCCCCCTGACCCCCGTGGGCTGCACCAACTAGCTCCCTGCCCCCAGGCTTCCCTTGGGTTCGGCCAGTAGGGGTCCTGGCTGGAGACTGGAAGGCAGGAGGAGAGTGAGCTCAGAGCTCAGAGCTCCCTCCTTTACTAGGTGTGTTTGACTCTTTTGGAGGCCACGGGCAGGAGCAGACTCTCTTCTTGCCCCTCGAGGCCTGGGGGGCCACAGGCGGCAGGAGGGGCCATCCCGTCCCCTGCCAGTGTGCAGTCCTAAATTTCTCATGCTTATGTGCAATCCTCTCCTGCACGGACTCAGGAGCCTCTGCCTGGCCAGACCTCACCCCCTAGAGCCCAGCTGAGGTGCCACTCCCTCGGGGCACCTCTCCTGCCAGCCTGTAAGGAGTTCCAGCCGCAATTCTAGCCTCTCCCTAGCCTGTTGTGGGTTTTTTTTTTTTTTAAATGTGTTTTGTGTGATTATTTGATGAATGTCTCCTTTTCCTAGTATAAAGCATCCTGAGCGCAGGGTCTGTTTCCTCCCACAATTGTCGAGATACTGCATTCCCAGCCCACGGTTGCAGGCCCTTGATAAGCACTTGCTGAATGCATAATCATCTGAAGGAAGGACTTAGTGAGGCGCTTTATCCCGCAAGCAGCCATTGTCCCAGGTTCTCCTGTGTCCCGCCTCTTATGCCTGTCCCCGTTCTAACCAATAAACGGAATCCTGGTGTGATGCCCCACGGCCATCCCGGCCTCCAGAATAGCGCCACCAGAAGCTTCTGCAGGGATGGAAATGTTCTAGACCTGCCAGGTCCTGTATGGCAGCCGCCAGCCACGTCCTTGGTTACCGGACACTCGCAATGTGCCAAGTGCACTTGAGGAGCTGACTTTGCTATTTTATTTAATGTGGATGGACTATGAATCGCCACGTGCCCAGCAACTATAGTGTTGGGCACATGGCTCTGGAGAAAGGGGAGGCTCAATGACATGGATGGATTTGAGGAGCAGTTGCAGACCAGCCCCTCCCTGGAAGACCCCCCCATCCACCCCGATGTCCTAAATCCCAAGGTGGAGTTATTTGTCTGGAGGAAGACCTTGACAGCCCTTGGCCTTGACTCTGGTGTCTGGAGCCAGGGGGAGAGGTGGGGGCTGCTGGGAGCAACCTGGAGCTGGGGGTGGACCGTGAGCCCCCAAAGCCCGGGGCCTGGGGTGCTTTGCTTGCGTTTCATTTCGTTTAGGGTCAAAGTGACAAAAATCCGCTTCCCTATTTCCTACTTTCCTACGCTTCCCTATTTCCTCCCTATTTCCTAAGACCTTGCTAGACAAGCTTCTGCTTGTGCTCCTCTTGTGGTCCCTTTATTCAACATATACTGTCCCACTGAATCCTCCCAACTGAGTCCTTTGCTTCATCGTCAGAGCAGACCCATGAGGGAGAGATTATGACCACTTCCAGAGGAGGACGCTGTGCAGCAAGTACTTTGCTTGCCCAAAGTTGCAGCCTGAGGGGCTGACGATAAGTCCCTTGGGTTTAACCTGGATGTCTCCGGGCCTCCCCAGGGAACTGAGCAGGGAGGCCCGAGGCATTCATAGATCCACGAGAACTCGTTTGTCGGGCCTTTCAGGTGCCCTCATGGGGCTTGAGTTAGGGTGGGGATGGGACATGGAAAAGTCATTTTAGATGTGGGGCTGCAGGCAGGTGTTCAATGTTCAAATGCAGGCTCCAGCACGCAAAGGACAGGGTCAGAAAACACCAAGATGGAACTGTTCTGTATCTGAGCTGAGAGACGCCCCAGAAAGGGGCCAGGGTCCCCACATGGAATCTCCACGGGGACGCAGGAGCACAAACGGGGGCAAGAACAGGGCCTTCTGAGCCTGCCTCCTGGCACTTTGCTGCGTGGCTGTCCCCAGCTCTTCCCTCCAGGCCTCGGTGGATCTGGATGCACACAGGGGCCCCTTCCTGCTGGCCGGGCAGTGGCTGGGATGGATGGGGTCGGGGAGGGGTTGAGCGGCAGTTAAACCAGACCGAGGCCTGGAGTCCAGGCTCCCAGTGCCCAGCCATCCCCCCTGGGTCTGGGGGTCTGCTTTTCTCCTCTGTAAAGTGGGGGTGGAGACACCAAAGGCCTACCCAAGCTGCTGCAGGGATGAAGACGAGTGAGGGAGGGGAAGGTGCTTAGGAGCTATAAAGTGCTCCCCCTCGTCCCTCCAGGGCCTGGGCTCATCCTCCTAGCTCTGACCCACCCAGGTCGGCTCAGGGTGAGCAGCCAGTGGGGACTGACCCATGTGGCAGAGGGAGAGCAATTCTGAGCCAACCAAGATCTTTGTGGCCGGACAAGAACGGCTCCCCAGGCCTGCCAGGCTCGAATCCCATAGATAAAGAGAGATTAATGTCTAAGCCAGGCTTCATTCCAGAGATGGACAAACCAGTTTGCCACTGCTCAACCAGAGGAGCCTCGCCTTCCCCCAGGGCAAGGGGGTGGGGGCCTGAGCATCCGGCTGACCCTCCTCTGCTTCAAGGACAGCCCTTGGCCTTGACTCTGGGGCTCTAAGAGCTTCCCCAGGACTCAGCGGGTCCTACTGCCCTCAGTCCCCTGTGCCCTAAGGAACTTGCGGACATTCGGTAAATTCAGGTTGTAGATCAGTCCCCCCACCTCATGCCACCCTCAGGTATTGCGGGGGGGTGTGGGGGGTGGGGGGGAGAAGCTTCTGCTTGTGCTTCTCCAGCAGCCCGAAGCCCTGAACCAGCCTTACGGATGCCAAAGTGGACGCCGTCGGGAGCAGTAAGAACACTGCAGTTTGACCAGGGCACCTAGTGTCTGGGGGACTCCCCCTAGCCTCCAGGGCCCCCACTGGGAAAAAGGGAATGAAAAGCTCTAAAACTGACGTCTTGATTCCTCTCCCTTCCAGACCCATTCTTCCTGCAGCCTTCCCCATCTCGGTTAAGGGCAACTCCATCCTTCCAGTTCCCCAGGCCAGATCGTAGGCCACCCTCGATTTCCCCTTATCTACTCCCCACGTCCCATCATCAGCAAGTCCTGGTGGCCCATCCTGCAACATGTATCTACAGTGTGAACACTCTTCCTGCCTACGCTGATGGCAGCCGGCTCTGTGCCATGCTCTAGCTCCTGCCTGGAGAGCGTCCGCTATGAACCAAGACGTGCTTGGCACCTCGAAAGACTCTCCTCTCTTCTACTTATGTTCATTTAAAAATTCTTTCGCTCGTTCATTCAACACTGATGGGCATGTGCCCTGGGCAGGGCACAGGAGTCACTGTGATGAAGAAGACTCTATCACGGCCCCGGGGAGGGTCTCTTCTTCTGGGGCTTGGGGGAGCAAGACACACCAATGGCATGATGACATCAAAGTCCCAGAGGTCATGCTCAGGAGAGCCATGGAAGGAAGACTTCCGGAGGAGGACGGATTGGGGCTGGGCCTTGCAGGCTAGGGGACCTCCATGCAGGAACACCGCCCGGGCCCCCCAGGCAGTGGGCCCAGAGTGTGCAGAAAGGGCTTCAGGGCAGCAGTCCAGGGGAGGGGCCTTGAGAAAGCATTAGTCGTGGATACCAAAGTCAGGGAGAACAGAAAGCCCGCGTTTTCGGAAACACAAAGGGCAAGAGAGAGCTTGGGGAGCTTGGGGACACACCAGTGTCCAATGGGGCTGGTGCCAAGCATGAGGGGCAAGAGGGGAGGCGGACAGGTTGGCTGGAGATGAGTGGCCACGCAGGGCCTCAGATGCTGGGGCCAGAAGCGTGACTGTGTCCTGAGGACAGTCAGGGCCCCCGAGGGGTTTTGCACAAGGGAGGTGACAGCCAGATCTATACTTTAGAAATGTCTCTGTGGGGGCGCCTGGGTGGCTCAGTTGGTTAAGCGACTGCCTTCGGCTCAGGTCATGATCCTGGAGTCCCGGGATCGAGTCCCGCATCGGGCTCCCTGCTCGGCAGGGAGTCTGCTTCTCCCTCTGACCCTCCTCCCTCTCATGCTCTCTGTCTCTCATTCTCTCTCTCTCAAATAAATAAATTAAAAAAAAAAAATCTTTAAAAAAAAAAAGAAATGTCTCTGTGACTTCTGGGTGGAGAGGCCCGGGAGAGGTGACAGGTGAGAGAGCAGACCCAAGAGGAGATGGCCGCATGGGGTCCCATGGGGTCCCATTACCTAAGTTTAAAATCCGCTTCCCTATTTCCTACCTGGGGGTCACTGGACACATCCATCTGTCCAGTCAACTGTGTCCCCCTCCCCCCAAATCATAGGCTGAAGTCCTCAACCCCAGGACCTCAGAACGGGACTGTATTTGGAGACGGGGGCTTGGAAGAGGTAATTAAGGTAAAATATGGTCATTAGGATGAGCCCTAACCCAGTCTGGCTGGGGGCCTTACAAGAAGAGGAGGTCAGGACACAGACCCACACAGAGGGAAGACCACGTGAGGACAGGAAGAGAGGACAGCCGTCTGCACGCCCAGGACCGGGGCTCCGGGGGGAACCAGCCCTGCCCACGCTTTGATCTCAGACTTCCGGCCTCCAGAGCTCTGAGAAGCTAAGTCTCTGGGGCTTGGGCCCCCAGACTGTGGCATTTGCGTCTGCAGCCCTAGCAAACTAACACGACGCAGGCAGCGTAGTAGGACTGGGAAGGAAGAGACAGACTTGGGTCACTTGGGGGACGGCTGTGCCCGGCACACAGTAAGCACTCAGGACATAGCTGTTGAATCAGGTTGGATTCGGCACGAGGGGGGCCGGAAAGGGGGGCCTGGGACAGCCCGCTGAGGGCAGCACAAGCCCGATCACGCTGGGGTGGTGGCGGCCCCGAGGCGGTGGGAGAGATGTCTCTGACCTCCAACCCTGCCCAGCGCCCCGGTCACAGAGCACGTTCACCCCTCGACTGTACTTTACGCCTCTGCTTGGCAAGGGGGCACCTTGATATCCCAGATTTACTGAAAAAGAGACTAAGGCTTTGGAAAGGGGCAGGATCCTTCGGGACCACCAAGGTGGGGACGCTCTGCAGGACAGGTGTCTGGAGCCAGGGGGAGAGGTGGGGGCTGCTGGGAGCAACCTGGAGCTGGGGGTGGACCGTGAGCCCCCAAAGCCCGGGGCCTGGGGTGCTTTGCTTGCGTTTCATTTCGTTTAGGGTCAAAGTGACTGAGTCTGAGCGCTTTGGAAAGCTTGGCTTTCAGGACCTCTGGGATGTAGCAAACACTAAAAGCCAGAACCTGCTGGGGTGAACGTCTCTGACCCCCGAAGAAAAGAGGAGTGGAAACCATCTCAGGCCTCTCTGGTACTGGAAGAAACATTTCTGGGTCAAGAATTTCCAACCCATAAATTCCTCACGTTTCAAATTCAAAGGAGGCCTGTGCAGGACTGGGGTTTGCATAACCTTTCACATCACAGAACTTCCTGCTTGGTGGCCTCTTGACAAACTTGTCATCTGGGCCAGGGTTCACAGGGACGGTCTGATGCACTGAGTTATATAACAGGTCTGAAGTCAGACTGAAGCTTGGTGCCCTGGAATTTGCTTGATCAAAAAGGGAAAATTTTTAAAAAAATATATATTTTTGGGCAAAAATGTTTTTGGACTGCACACCCGGGGTGCTGGGCTGCAGCAGGAGGGGATCGGTGTCGGGGGCCCCCTGTCTCCTGTTTCCCTCCGCGCCCACCAGCCTGGGTGTCTCCCAGGTCAATGTGCCACAGTGACTTCCTTCTCCTACACTTTCCCTTCTTCAGAATTGGCCAAACAAAAGTCAGCATCTTTGAAGTGGAGACTTGTTTATAAATCCAAGACTTTTTTCCCAGAATGTTTTGGGGCCTTAGCAGATTGTTATTTTAACTCTTTTCCCCAGATGTTCTCGCCATATTTGGGCAAGACAAGAGACCAGAGGACTTTTTTATGTTTTTTTTCATGAGAAACTGCAGTGTCTGGGAGAAGACAAACATGCCTGGGGTCTTCTCCCTCTTGTGGGTGATTCTGGGCTGAGCCTTTGTGATCAGCTCGGCCAGTCCCTGTTCAAATCCAGGTTCACAAATAATCACTGGACGAGAAATGTCAGCCCATAAAAATT
Organism: Mirounga leonina; assembly: GCF_011800145.1. Taxonomy (NCBI): domain Eukaryota; kingdom Metazoa; phylum Chordata; class Mammalia; order Carnivora; family Phocidae; genus Mirounga; species Mirounga leonina. The sequence goes on along the minus strand of NW_023270739.1, from coordinate 1,217,657 downwards.
CTTGGAGGAACCCCCACTGCTTTGCCCAAGAGATCCCTATCTCTGGGGCAGAGACTTTCTGTTACTTTCTGTCCCCCGGTGATAAGGATCTGACCATCCACTCAGCATGTCAGGGCTCCGGCGATTGGGCCCCTCCCATGTCATAGAGGGGAAACTGAGGCTCAGAGAGAGGAGCAGCATGTTTGGTTTTTAAAAACATTTTTACTTGGGCAAAATTCAAACTATAGACACATTTCAAGAACAATACAATGAATATCCATATATTTGGGAGGGGACGGGGGAGAAGCAGACTCCCCGCTGAGCAGGGAGCCCGGCATGGGGCTCCATCCCAGGACCCCAAGATCATGACCCGAGCCAAAACCAAGAGTCGGCCATTCAACCGGCTGAGCCACCCAGGCACCCCATAGGTTGTTTTTATTAAGAATTAATCCGGGGGCGCCTGGGTGGCTCAGTTGGTTAAGCGACTGCCTTCGGCTCAGGTCATGATCCTGGAGTCCCGGGATCGAGTCCCGCATTGGGCTCCCTGCTCAGTGGGGGGTCTGCTTCCCCCTCTGCCCTCTTCCCTCTCGTGCTCTCTGTCTCTCATTCTCTCTCTCTCAAATAAATAAATAAAATCTTTAAAAAAAAAAAAAAATAATTAATCCGGGGTTGCAAGGGGCAGTGAGCTGTCACGTCTCCTTCAATCTACAACAGTTCTCAGCCTCTTGTACTTGCTTCTGCTTTTGCTGATATGAACATTTTCAAAGCATCCAGGCCAGTTGGCTTGCAGGAAATCCCTCAATTTGGATTTGTCCGATTGTTTCCTCTTGTTTGGATTCAGGTTAGAGTTTTTGGATGGGAGCACTACAGAGATGGTCCTGAGCCCTTCTCAGAGGCATGACCCAGGAAGCACATGAGGTCAACCCACCCCATTCTTGGTGATGTGAGGTTCAATTACTTCACTAAATTGACATCCCCAGATTCCTGCACCTCTTGTTCCTTAAAAATCGTTCATCTATGGTTTTCACGTTGATTGAGAGGATTCTTTCCTGAAACCCATTATTACCAGGATGTTTGCAGAATGATGATTTTTGTTTTGACATTCCTTGTACGTTTATTAGTTGGTGTTCTTCTTTGAAGAAAAATGTTCTCTTTTACAATTTCTTTTTTTTTAAATTTTTTATTGTTATGTTAATCCCCATACATTACATCATTAGTTTTAGATGCAGTGTTCCATGATTCATTGTTTGTGCATAACACCCAGTGCTCCATGCAGAACATGCCCTCTTTAATACCCATCACCAGGCTAACCCATCCTCCCACCCCCCTTCCCTCTAGAACCCTCAGTTTGTTTTTCAGAGTCCATTGTCTCTCATGGTTTGTCTCCCCCTCCAATTCCCCCCCCTTCATTCTTCCCCTCCTGCTACCTTCTTCTTCTTCCTTTTTTTTAAACATATAATGTATTATTTGTTTCAGAGGTACAGATCTGAGATTCAACAGTCTTGCACAATTCACAGCGTTCACCATAGCACATACCCTCCCCAATGTCTATCACCCAGCCACCCCATCCCTCCCACCCCACCCCCCACTCGAGCAACCCTCAGTTTGTTTCCTGAGATTAAGAATTCCTCATATCAGTGAGGTCATATGATACATGTCTTTCTCTGATTGACTTATTTCGCTCAGCATAACACCCTCCAGTTCCATCCACGTCGTTGCAAATGGCAAGATTTCATTCCTTTTGATGGCTGCATAATATTCCATTGTATATATATACCACATCTTCTTTATCTGGTCATCCGTCGATGGACATCTTGGCTCTTTCCACAGTTTAGCTATTGTGGACATTGCTGCTATAAACATTGGGGTACACATACCCCTTCGGATCCCTACATTTGTATCTTTGGGGTAAATACCCAGTAGTGCAATTGCTGAATCGTATGGTAGCTCTATTTTCAACTTTTTGAGGAACCTCCATACTGTTCTCCAGAGTGGTTGCACCAGCCTGCATTCCCACCAACAGTTTAGGAGGGTTCCCCTTTCTCCGCATCCCTGACAACATCTGTCATTTCCTGACTTGTTAATTTTAGCCATTCTGACTGGTGTGAGGTGGTATCTCATTGAGGTTTTGATTTGGATTTCCCTGATGCCGAGTGATGTTGAGCACTTTTTCATGTGTCTGTTGGCCATTTAGATGTCTTCTTTGGAAAAATGTCTGTTCATGTCTTCTGCCCATTTCTTGATTGGATCATTTGTTCTTTGGGTGTTGAGTTTGATAAGTTCTTTATAGATTTTGGATACTAGCCCTTTATCGGATATGTCATTTGCAAATATCTTCTCCCATTCTGTCAGTTGTCTTTTGGTTTTGTTGAGTGTTTCTTTTGCTGTGCAAAAGCTTTTTATCTTGATGAAGTCCCAATAGTTCATGTTTGCCCTTGCTTCCCTTGCCTTTGGCGATGTTTCTAGGAAGAAGTTGCTGCGGCTGAGGTCAAAGAGGTTGCTGCCTGTGTTCTCCTTTAGGATTTTGATGGACTCCTGTCTCACATTTAGGTCTTTCAACCATTTGGAGTCTATTTTTGTGTGTGGTGTAAGGAAATGGTCCAGTTTCATTCTTCTGCATGTGGCTGCCCAATTTTCCCAACACCATTTGTTTTGAAGAGACTGTCTTTTTTCCATTGGACATTCTTTCCTGCTTTGTCAAAGATTAGTTGACCATAGAGTTGAGGGTCCATTTCTGGGCTCTCTATTCTGTTCCATTGATCTATGTGTCTGTTTTTGTGCCAGTACCATACTGTCTTGATGATGACAGCTTTGTAATAGAGCTTGAAGTCTGGAATTGTGATGCCGCCAGCTTTGCTTTTCTTTTTCAACATTCCTCTGGCTATTCGGGGTCTTTTCTGGTTCCATACAAATTTTAGGGTTATTTGTTCCATTTCTTTGAAAAAAGTGGATGGTATTTTGATAGGGATTGCATTGAATGTGTAGATTGCTCTAGGTAGCATTGAATCTTCACAATATTTGTTCTTCCAATCCATGAGCATGGAATGTTTTTCCATTTCTTTGTGTCTTCCTCAATTTCTTTCATGAGTATTTTATAGTTTTCTGAGTACAGATCCTTTGCCTCTTTGGTTAGATTTATTCCTAGGTATCTTATGGTTTTGGGTGCAATTGTAAATGGGATCGACTCCTTAATTTCTCTTTCTTCTGTCTTGTTGTTGGTGTATAGGAATGCCACTGATTTCTGTGCATTGATTTTATATACAACTTCTTTTTTAAAAGTACCAGTACTGACTCATGGATTCATGTTTCATCCAATGGGCTAAATATGTTACTTCCACTATTTATTTTGTGTGCAAACTTTCCATCGTCAGGTTGCTGGAGCCCCTTCAAGCCCCTTCTGTGCCAGAACCTTGGACATAACGCCATCATCTTCGAATCCTTTAGTGTCTAGGCTCCTCTTGACACTCCCTGTCCCAGCCCCAGAGTCACCATGTCTCCAAGGGGCCTTGGTGCTTTTTACTGGGGACTGCTGTTTCAGGACCCAGAGTGCTAAGTGGGGGCTCCTGCCACTTGGGAGTCACTAGAGCAGACAGAGCTAAGGAGTTGTTATTTTGTAATAATAATACTACTAATAGAAAACTCCAGAAGTTCTTCTTCTTCCTCCCTTCCAAATCTCCCTCATCCTGTAGTGAGGACCTGGGTCCTGACCCCAGTTATACCCAGTTGCTACAGAACTGCTCTGCCCTCCCCACCACCTGGCTCCTGCGGACCAGGGCTCTGCTAGAGTCCTCTTTGCCCTTAGAGTGCTCTCTACAAGGGAGTGCTGTCCGACCAGCCTTCCGGAGTTTCAGACACGGTATTTTTCTGCACGGGGTTATGTCGTTCACACTATACCTGGATTCCTTACTTTCTGTTGGTTTCCAGTTTTAGTTTTCTCCCATCCTCCTTGACTTACGTCTTAAATGAAAAATGTAATATTTAAGGTGCTCTTTGAGAAAAACACGATTCCTGATGCTGGAAGGAACCCGCTAGACCAGGTGAAGCCCACAGCACTGTTCTCAAAGGCTCCCCTGGGCAGCAGGCCTTTTGAAACAGGAGGGGCTGGGAGGCAGGCCTGGGCTCCTCCCGTCTGGGCGTGTCCGGGAGTCCGTGGGCGGCCCTGGCCTCGCACCTGTGAACCCAAAGGGTCACACCGCGGGGTCTCCGGGTCCTCACAGGCCCGGGACTTCAAGGTTTCCACGACGGCACTTTCTCTGATTAACCTGGTCCGTCTCCACCAGAGCCCAGCCAGTACCTGGCATTTAGCAGGGTCTCCATCAATAGCTGTACGAATTAGCGCCCCCATTTCCCAGTGTGGAGAGGGCCGCTCACAGAGGGGATGATCAGGCGAGAGACGCTGTGAAAGCGCCGCCCCAGCCTCTGCACACAGTAGGCGCTTCGGTAAAGGGCGGGGAAGGGCCCGCGGGGCAGGTGTGTGCCTCAGGCACGTAGCGGGGCGGGGTGGACGGGGAGGGGCGTATGCAAATAGCCCGCGAGGAGGCCAGGGATTGGCCGGCGCGGGCGGGGGCGGGGCGCGCCGAGGGCTGGACCCGGCCGCCAGGTGCGCCGACACAGAGAGGCGCTGGGCTCCCCGGCGCCCTGGACCACCCTGACCGCGCTCCCGCGGCTTGTTCAGGGCGATGCCTCCTCTCTGGGCCCTGCTGGCCCTCGGCTGCCTGCGGCTCGGCGTGGGTAAGCGGGGAAGGGGAGAAGCGGGGGGGCTGCCCTGGGAGGGCGGGCGGCTGAGTCCTCGGCCCTGATCCTCCCACCGTCCTGAGAGGAGTCGGATGGAAAGCAGCGTTGGGAAGGGGAACTTCGTGTATTCGCTCCAGGAATAGGCAGACTGCCTGCTTTGTGCCAAGCCCTGTGCAGGCTCTGGGACCTGGGATATTAATAATAAAGACAACCTCGATTAATAAGCTTCCTTGGGTGACGGTTCCAGGGCTCATGGGTCACAGGTCCCTGTTATGGGTGCTGTGAGAGACAGACACGCAGGGGGCTGTGGGAGAGCAGAGAACAGGCTGGACTAGACCCTGCAGATGCCTGGACTGGAGGAGATGGAGGGACATTTCAGGGGAAGAGGCAGCGAGGGCAAGTTCAAGGAGGGAGGCGGCATGGTCCATCCTGGGATTCTCTTGACCGGTCCATCAGCGTGGCTGGAGCGTAGGATGGGGTGGCGTGAGGTGGGGGGCGTGCTTGGGGTGAGGCTGGAGACCCAAGGAAGCAAAGCCCAGAGCTTTGGGACTTTGGTGCCCCTCCAGAGAGGCTGGACCGTGTTGGAGACCCCTCCAACACAGTGGGGAGCCACAGAAGGGGCCCAGCAGAAGAGTGACAGGGTCAGATTTGCATGTTAGAGAGCAAAGGACTGGAGAGGGGGGAGGCTTGTTTCTGGGGTCCAAGTGAAGAGAGTGGGACTCCCAGACTGGGCTGACTGGGTGAAGAGATGCTTAGGAGAGGCAGTGGGGTTCTTGGCAACTGACCATCTGTGGGTGGAGAGAGAGGGCAGCAGTTAGGCTGGACTGCTTGGTTTCTGGGGCGGGGGATGGCTGGTGGGGGCAGGAGTGCTGCCTGGGTCTGAGACAAATTCCTGAGACGGCCCATGGGGAGGGTGAACCCCAGTGCCTCAAACACCCTAGGTGCCCAGTAACTGTATGCAGACATGGGGGGGGCACAGAGTGTGCCCATGGGTGTGGACAGTTCTACTGGGGGGTCAGCTCCTGTCCTCACTGTCTCTTCTAGGTGTGAACCTCCAGCCCCAACTGGCCAGTGTGACCTTTGCCACCAACAACCCCACCCTCACCACTGTGGCCTTGGAAAAGCCTCTCTGCATGTTTGACAGCTCAGAGGCCCTTGGCAGCAACTATGAGATCTACCTCTATGTCCTCGTCGACCTAGGTAAGGGTTCTGCTTCCCTTGGGCTGAGCTGAAAGGGGCTTTGGCCTGTCTGCAGGGAGGAGGAAAGGAAGCTGGTAGTGGGATGCTCTAACTCTATCATTCAACATCCCCCCCAGCCATGTACCTCACTGACAGGCACCTGGGCCAGCCCTGGGCTGCATGGTGCGGCCACACATCTGTCTTTGCCCTGGAGAGATGTGCAGGCTAGTGGAGAAATAAAGACAGCACCCATCACTGAGCACATACATCATGCTCGGTGCTTCCCGTACCTTGGTGCTTATGTTTACAATCAGCCTGCAAGACAACTGTCCCATCACAGAGCAAGGAATCAAGGCTCACAGAGGTGGGATAACTCACGGGAGCTCCCAGGCTGGAAAGTGAGCCCAAATCTCTGTGGTGCCTCAAGCCCCAGCCCTTTCCCCAGCTTCCACAGTGGATCACAGCTGGTGTTGGCGAGGGGAACCATGCACTTGGACCCAAGTGCTCTGGGCCAGCCCCGCCCATTCCCCAGAGCAATCCTGGGCTTCTGGGAGAAGGAACCCAGTGACAGCCTCTTATATTTCTGGCAGCCGGTCATTTACAGCAGCTCATTCAGAGCCATCACCTGGGCCCGGAGCTCATTCTGTGCACACTGCGGGCCGCTCCTCTCCCATTCCCCTGGCCGGGGGGCCAGCCTCTCGGGGAAAATGACAGAAGTCTGTAGGGGTGGGAGGACCCGTAAGATCTTACTGGCCAGTAGAAAGAGGAGCCTTCCTCTTGCCCAAAGTCGGCGGTGCTCCTGTCTATCTGCCGCCAATGCACAGGGAGCCCCTGAGCAGGGCCTGACCCTGCCTCCGCCTGGGACCCCAGGGCCCAGCACAGCACTAGCTCAGAGAGGATGTTCGGGGGTATTGGGTGACCGGCTGAGCTGGGGTGGCCAGGAACCTCACTGCTGACGCTGTCTCTGCAGCCAGCTCCAGGAACGCCTCCGTGCAGGACCATAGCAGGACCCCGCTGAGCTCCACGTTCCAGCAGACAGAGGGAGGGAGGACGGGCCCCTACAAGGCTGCGGCCTTTGACCTGGCCCCCTGCAGTGACCTGCCCAGCTTGGATGCCCTAGGGGACGTGGCCCGGGCCTCGGAAATCCTGAATGCATACCTCGTCAGAGTGGGTGCCAACGGGACCTGCCTGTCAGACCCCAACTTCCCGGGCCTCTGCAACCCGCCCCTGTCGGCAGCCACGGAATACAGGTGGGTGTGAGTGGCTGCGGGGGCGGGGCAGTTATGCTCCCATCCCCACTCAGGGAGACCCAGGAGGGGTGAGGCGTGTGAGGCCACATTTCTTGTGCCAGGACTGTCCCGGGTCTCCTGAAGGGGCATGCTTTGGGCTGTGCGACTGGGCCAGGGCCCATGCACTCAGAAGGACCCCTGCTTGGCTTAATCCTCTGCTGTTGCCATCTTGAAATTCTTCATTGTTTTTTAACAGGGGACCTGCATTTTCATTTTGCCCTGGGCTCCACAAATTCTGTGCCTGGTCCCAGCTCATCACCCGCATGGCAGTCACTTACCCAATCTGCTTCATTTGCCAGGGGAGGAAACTAGCTGGTCTGGAGAGGGAGGGGGGTCACCACTTGAAAAGCAGCGGCCCCACCTGACCTAGAGCCGCGCTGAAGGCTTTTCCAGCTCCCACCTCATCTTCCGCTTTTTTCTGCCTCCTTCTGGCGTATCCTTTTGTGCCCCCTCCCCTAGCCCCAGCAGGTCCCTGATTTCTTTCCACACTTATTTCTTTTCCGTGCAGAGCTCGGGGCTCAGGCCTGATCCATGGCCATGGGGTCTCGTCTGGTGCCAAAGCCTTGGGTACTCACTCCTGTTACCGTGGAAACTCCTAAGGCCCAGTCTCTGCACCTGCTAGGCACACGGGGGGCCCAGACCATCGCTCGCCTGCCGTCCTGTCAGGCTTGCCTCTCCTTTGGCCTTGGCCACAGGGCAGGATGAAAGCCTTAGTGTCTGGTCCCCACCTTCAACCTCTTACCTCTGACCTCGTTCTCAGTGTGGGAAAACCTCCCCCTATCTCCTCAAACCTCCTACCTGGGGGACACAAAAGCACATATCCCAGCTTCTGGAATTCTCTTCAAACTCGGAGAAATAGGAGATTAGGCAAAATACTGGCGGCTGTAGAGATTTTAAGGGTCTTCATTTTTTTTAAGTGTTAAATGAGAGGCTGTTGGTTTTTGAGTTCTCAGAATAGCCATCATTTTAAACTGATCGTATCTGAGGCCCCAGGTGGGCTCTGGGAATCTTGTGCTGATCTTCCTTTATGATTAGTGACACTCAACTGGGGCTTTCTACGAAGAGGAGCAGCCCTGTCCCAGGGCAGTTGGGTTGGGAATGAATATTATTACTTTTTTTTTGTTTTTTAAAGTCCCTTTTGTGATACCAAGGAGCAGGCTGGGAATGGTGGAAGGCAAGAATACTATGAGGATAAATGGGTCGCTCTTCAGCAGATATGCTACACTCATCCTGTAGATAATAGAGAAACAGGGGCCCCAGAGGGAGAGCTGAGAGGAGGACCACTGACCCTGAAGTCTTCATGGAAAGGGTCCAGGGGCAGGAAAGGGGGGGGGATGGCACCAAGGCCAAGTCCAGCACTGTCCTGTTGCCCAGAGCCCACCCTGCGGCCATCTAAATTTCCATCTCCTGGAAGGACCCCCTCTGACCCCCCACACCCGCCATCCTAATCCCTCCACCTGCCTGTGGCCAGGCACACAGCTTGGACAGAAGTCCTGCTCTCTCCATCTCCCTACAGGTTCAAGTACGTCCTTGTCAATATGTCCACGGGCTTGGTACAGGACCAGACACTGTGGTCCGACCCCATCCGCACCAAGCGGCGTAAGTGATGGGGCTGGGCTGGGGGGCGACCCTCAGGGGAACGTGGGAAAGCACACTCAGGCTGTCACTCAGAAAAGTCTCCCCAGACACAGGCAGGCTGTCAGGTTGATGAGAATAATGCATCTTAAAATGGTTTGACCTGAAATCCCCCCTCCCCCTCCATTCCCTGAGGGCCAGGTGCTGTGGGAGAGGCAGGTGAAGGATAGGCTGGCATGACTGAAGTCAAGGCATTTGCCTCCAAGGGGCATGGAGTTTACCCTGTCTTTCCATCCTAACCCACCCCTTTGTTGAGACCTCACAGCCACGTCAGATGGATCCTGATGGTTCTGGCTGGCTCCAGAGGCTAGGACCCAGTGCAGGGGGTGAGCCTGGGAGGGAGCAGGAGTGCTGCCCACCTTTCCACCCCGTTCTCTGGAGACTGGGTGGGTTTCCTAAAGGTAGGGGGCTCAGAGGCCCAGGCATCTGCCTATGGTCCTGCCCTGTCCCTCCTCAAGCCTCCATCCGGGTTCTCAACACCATCCAAGGTTTATACCCAGAATCGTGTCTACAGAACCTAAGGGCAACAGAAGAGATTTCAGATGGTAATCTTGACAGCACCTCACCCTAACTTTAGAGATCCCTCCCCCATACCTTGGCTCCCAAGATGAGACTTCATGCTATGATGGGCTCAGCCTAGAGCCAAGAATTTTACCTGTAGAGCCCCCCGCCCCATCCATGGTAAGCTTACAGGGCATGCAGTAGCTCTGACAGGTTGCTTGAGGTCACACAGCTAGTGAAGGGCATAGACAGACAAGCGTGTGGGTGCACGCATGTGGCTGGGGTGGCCCCCTGCCTGCCCTTCCAGGGGCATGCCCATGTGTTGCCATCCCCCTGCAACAGGGCTGCTCTGGGACCGAAAGTGCTGAATTCAAGCCCAGCCTCTGCGCCTCACTGCTCTGTGAACCCCTTAGGACCTCAGTCTCCACATCTGAGAAGTGGGAAGAAAAATCTTTGCTCTGCCTCCCCAGCAGGGTTCCTTGGAGTAACCCAGACAAAAGCACTAGGCCTGGTTCTTTTTGGGCAGGGCCTGAGGTCAGTTTGTGGGGAGAGTATGCCCTTTGGGACCAGACAGGTCTATAGACTTGAGTCTGGAGTCTGAGTGCCCTTGAACAGGAACTCAACCTCCCTCAGCAGCAGTGAGCGATCTACAGAATGAGGGTCTTGTCGGGTCTAGATGGGACAGTGGCCAGAAAGCGGCCGGCTCACAGGAGGACCTATAAATTGTTCACTTAGTTCCAGAAGGGTGACACGGGCCAGAGCAGAGGGGGACCCTTGGTGCATCCAACTCCCTTAGACCCGGGCCCTTTGTCACATCTTTAATTGTTTATAATCCGTGTCCCATCCATTTCACCAGAGGAGTTGAGTTCATTTAGAATTTAAAATTATGCAGAAAGACAGTTAAAAGAGGAAGAGACGAGACACACGAGGGAGTTGGGAAGTAGGGGTGGGGCAAGCAAGTTAATTGCACCCTGGACCTGGGGGGAGACTGACTCTGACCTGGGTCCCCGCTCCATCCTGAGACCTGAGGCTGGGGGGCCCCTGTGCATCCTGGGAGAAGGCTGAGGGGTGCGGTGTCTGGGGAGTAAGTGGGCCTGTGTCCTGTTAGTCACCCCGTACTCAGCGATCGACACGTGGCCGGGCCGGCGGAGCGGGGGCATGATCGTCATCACGTCCATCCTGGGCTCCCTGCCCTTCTTCCTGCTCGTTGCCTTTGCTGGTGCCATTGTCCTCAGCCTTTTGTGAGTATCCGCCAGCTGGAGGGCAAGACTCGGGGGCACCCTGGGCACGCTCCACCCAGAGGGTCTCCCGAGGCGGGGGTGAGCCCAGAAGGCAAGGGAGCTGCCTTCCACCCTGGGCGGGGTGGGGTCTGGTGAGAGGGGAGCAGCGTCCTGGGATCGTTCAGCTGGGTAGGGAGGGGCTCAGCAGCGGGGCTTTGTGGGCGGGTCTCAGCTCTGACACCTCTCCTTCTATGCCTCAACTTCCTCATCTGGGAAATGGGGATATTAATAAATCTTATCCTCCCTGTGGAGTCATGACGGTTAAGTGACATAATCCCTACAGAGTTCTTAGGGCAGCACCTGGATACTCAACAGCTGTTAGCTTCTGTTGTCATAATTCACCCACTGGCTGGACAGGTGGGGAAACTGAGGCCAGGGGGGTTAAGGGTGGCCCAAGGTCACACAGCCAGTTAAAACAGAGCTGGGGCCAGAGCCCTGGTCTCCTGACGCTACCAATAACTCTGAGGTTGGGTTAGGTCTCCTGTGGGCGTCTGGAGCGGATGTCTGGAGCAGGTGTGCACACAACCCAGTAATCCTGGGAGGCTGGCACAGGGGCTGAATCAAGGCACCAGCAGGTGCTGTGGGAATCCGGAGGAGGGTGGGGAAGATCCTGCCTGGAGCACCAGGGTGAGCTTCCTGGAGGAAGGAACAACAGGAGCAAAGTCTCTTCAGGACAGGGGTGAATCATGTGCTTCTCAGCGAGAGGGAGGGAGCCCCCGGGAGGCTTTGAAGATGGTGGGGTGCCTGTCCCAGTGTGGATGGGGGGAGCAGACGGGAAAGCTTCTTGGAGTAGGTGAGATTAAGTGGACACAGGAATTAGCCATGTGGAAAGAGCCACGTGGGTGGGGGATGGAGTAGAGGGCAGTGAACTTGCAAATCAGGTTGCCCTCTGACATTTAAGTAATAAAAACACAAATAATAGATAAGATTAGCCACCAAGAGTCTGGTCTGTCTGGCCAGACCTGGGAGCCGTCAGGACATGCTTATGTCCCTCCCTCCCTTTGGACAACACGTTTTTCTGGTACCAAAGGTCCTGTTATCCGACTTTGGCCTGGCTTTTCCATTTATTCCCCTCTGTCCCCACCCCAGCTCCAGCTCCACCAAACTTGCCAGTGTTGCCCCAGAACTCTCAGCCCTTCCTATCACATGCCTGGAATGCCTTTCTCAGCCCCCACGCTCCTCCTTCAGGGCATAGTAACTGCTCGCTCCTCCAGGAAGCCTTCCCGTGGCTCCCACCTAGACTTGCCCATTCTGTCCGGTTGTTCTTTGCTGTGCATGCATAAGACAACATCTGTGAAAGCGTGTCTAAGTAGAAAGTTCCTGACCAGCTAGAGGGGTTTAGGCCGGCTCTGTGACCCTCACCTTCACCCTCTCCATCCCCTTGGTCAGGGACACGGGCAGCTCGGACAGGGAAACTACACACGACTCCCAGATCACGCAGGAGGCCGTCCCCAGGTCCCTGGGGACCTCGGAGGCTGCGTACACGTCTGTGAACCGGGGGCCGCCGCTGGACAGGGCTGAGGTGTACAAGAGCAAGCTCCAGGATTGAACCTGGGCACCGCCCCTGGGCTGCCGCATTCTCCCCGCCTGGCCTCGGGGGCCTGCGTGCAGCAGGTGCTCATGCCCTGACCTCACCCACGGAGGAACAGGGCATGTTGGTCCAACTTGCAGGAACAACTTTAATAAAATCTTCCCAAGATTCTGAGTTCAATAGAGATGTACCGAATGAACAAGTGAGATGGTGGATGAATGAGTGAATGAGTTGATGTCATATGGAGGGGTTGGAATGTTTCTCTAGAGGGTGGGTCAGGGGGCTACTTTTCAGTCAGAGTGGAAGTGGTGAGGGTTAGGAAAACTGGGGCTGTCAGAACATCTGGAAGATGGGGGAACCAGTCCCACCCTGATTGCCTCTCATGAGCTGGGGGGGTCCTGAGAGAAGGGCTGTGCATGCAGTCATTAGATGGTATTTGGAGTTCGCTGGCTATGAGGTACTGGAAGCCAACTGGGCCCCCTGGGGGCAGCTTCTGGCAGCTCCTGTCACCCCCAGCAGCCAGCTCCTTCCCTCTGGGGCTCAGCTTTCTCATCTGTAAAATGGGCTGATGTAAATGGCTGATTTCAAGGCTCCTTCTCAGCTTTCCCTGAAGGCCCCACGGTGGGTGGGCAGAAGAGGCTTCGGGACACAGAAGAGGGGCACCAAGTCCACTTGGGGGGTGAAGGGACTCTCCCAGTCCTGCTTCTTGGCTCAGATGACTCACTTCTGTCTTCTGAGCCAGGTAGCAAGACCACCTCCCTTTGGGGAATGTGCAAAAGGAGTCACAGTCCCGCTTCCCATCACCAAAAGGAGAAATTTGTCAGAGCAGGACTGGGTTATAAAGCAGGAATGCTACCTGCCAGCTGTGAGGAAGGCTGCATTCCTGAGTGGCAGCATGCTCCCCACTGGGCTTCATCAGCAGTGGTCGGATGGGGTGCTCTGAGGGCCCCAGATCATCCTCTGGGGGCACGGATGCTGAGACAGCCACAGATCTGCTAGAGGGTTCCAAAGCTGAGGAGGCTGGAGGGCAGAAGCTGTGGGAAGAAACCTAAAGGCAGGGAGGGGTCAGGAGAAGCCAGAGCAGCTGAGGGTCCCAGGAGCTGAGAGGAGCCCAGTCCCTGGGCAGTGGGGATGGGAGGGAGTGATGGGGCTGCTCTCAAGGGTGTGCCTTGGACCAGCTCCCAGTCCCTCAAGACTGTCTTGCAGGACACAGGAAGCTGGCCTGGGCAGCCACTGGAATTCCCGCTTCCCCCGTCTTGTGCATCCTCCCCAGCCCTGCCTCAGTTAGGACAGTCCTTCCAGAGCTTCTCTCAGAGAATCCCCAGCAGCAGCAGAGGGGAGGCAAAGCTCCCTGGAAGTCTGCTGTTGTTGGAAATTCATGCAAGTTTGCATTCTGCTTTATAACATGCCTGTATTTATTTTCTTTTTAATTGAGATGAGATTCACATAACATAAAAGAAACTATTTCAAAGCAAACCAGTGTCATTCAGTACATTCTCAACGTTATGCAACCATCACCTCTACCTAGTTCCAGAATGTTTTCATCTCCCCAAAAGGAAACTCTGTATCTATGAAGCAGTGACTCCCCATTTCCTCCTCCCCCATCCCGTGTCCCTGACAGCCACGGATCTGCTTTCTGCCTGTATGGATTCACCTGCTCAGGACATTTCATATCAATGGAGTCATACAATGTGTGACCTTTTGTGCCTGGCTGCTTTCACTTAGCATCCTGTTTTTGAGGTTCACCCACATTGTAGCAGGTGTCAGAGCTTTGTTCCTTTTTATGGCTGAGTAGTAAGTAGTCCATTGTATGGATCTCTCGTTCATCCATTGGTGGACATTTGGATTATTTCCCCCACTTGGTTATCGTGCTACTGTTTGGCTATTTAGAACAGTGCTGCTCTGAGCATGCATTTTCATGTACTTGTGTGAACACCTGTTTTCAGATGTCTTGGGTATGTACCTAGGAGTGGAATTGCTGCGTTACATGGCCATTCTATGTTTAACCCACCAAATTGTTTTCCAAGTGGCCATACCATTATGTATTCCCACCAGCGATGTCACCTGTAATTATTTATTTATTTATTTATTTATTTATTTATTTATTAAAAGATTTTTATCTATTTATTTGACAGAGAGACACAGCGAGAGAGGGAACACAAACAGAGGCAGAGGGAGAGGGAGAAGCAGACTTCCCACTGAATAGGGAGCCTGACGCGGGGCTCAATCCCAGGACCCTGGGATCATGACCTGAGCCGAAGGCAGATGCTTAACCGAACAGGGGGTCACGGCGAATCCTTCCACACAGGCGCCCCACCACTACCTTTTATTTTAGCCTTTCTATAGGTGTAACACTTCACGCTCCCAAGGGCAGCGCGTGAGAGTTCCGGTTTCTCCACACCCACAACAACACTTGGTATGGTCGGTCTTTTCCATTTTGGCCGTTTGAGTGGTGTGCAGTGCTATCTCATTATGGTTTTGATTTGCATTTCCCCAATGATTAAAAAGGCTGAGCATCTTTTCAGGTTCTTATTTGCCATCCATAGAGCTACATCGATGAAGCATGTGTTCAAGTTCTAGAAAATTGGGTTGTTTGTCTTCTTATTATAAGTTATAAGAGTTCTTTCTATGTTCTAGTTGGGTCCTTAGTTAGATACACGTCTTGCAAATTTCTCCCTGGTCTGTCTATTGCCCTTTTATTTTCATTGTGGGGTCTGTCCTCACCCAAACTTCCTTTTTCTTTATAGCCTCGTCCCACTCTGACAGGTGTGTTTACTGCCTGCTTCCCCTCCTACAGTGTCAGCCCCGTGAGTTCAGGGGATGGTTCTCGGGCTGTGTCCTCAGCTCCTAGCAGAGTGTGCACTCAGTACAGATTTGTTCAGTGGCCATGCTGGTCCCCCTGGCCATATCACAGCTGCCAGGGGCTGGGGGACATGGATTGGTGAGTGGAGACCCTAGAGCAGGCTGTTGGAAACTTCCAGGTCAGCATTGGGGAGGCCTGAGCTGGGGCCTGTGTGTGAGTGGGGATGGGGCAGAAAAAGGGCCGGAGAGACTTTCCAAGGTGCATTGGCGAAGCTCCCTTCCTCCTTCTCCTGCCAGCAGACCCATCCCACTAGCCACACACACCCCACCTCTGCCCAGCGCTGACATGGCAGCCCTACCTGCTGGCCTGCTGACAACACAAGTTCCTGCAGGAAACTGATGGGGGAGGGGGTGTCCGAAAGGCACAATTAGCTCCTTTTCCGTTGGAGCATCTATAGCATGCATGTGTAATGCGGGGACTTAAACGCACAGGGTGAGGTTGTGTGTGTGCGGTGTATGTGATCCATGGCAGCTGTGGTCCAGGGCATATGAGGCATGGGTGTCTGGCTTCTTACACCAGTGCGGCGCATCTGTGTTATGATGTGGGTCTTCCCACACAATAAAGCAACAACTTCTTCTCCAGGACGGAAGGACTGTTGGCTGGTCTCTGCTGTCTTTTCTGTCGCCCCTCCTGGGGACCCTGTCGGTGACTCTGGGCCTTCTCTCCTCTCTGACAGTGCCAAGCTCCCTCTGTAGCCAGATAGCCCCTGGCAGCCGTACCAAGCAGATACCCACTTTGCACCTTGGCCTGGGTACTCTCAGTCCTCTGTTTTTCAGTCTGTTAAAGGGGAATAATACCTACTGCGTACGGTGTGACTGTGAATATGAAGATGTGTAGGAAGCGTTTAGAATGTGGCACGTAGTAAGTGCTCAGTAAACAATCATGAATACAGGCACACAAAAGCAGCTCCGTTCCTAGCACTCCAGTGTTTCACCTGCAGCCCCTGTCGTGTGCCCACGAGAGCACCATAGTACGGAAATGAATGGAGTTGGTCCCTGGGCTCGGGATGCTGAGCCTCGTTGCTTCACGCACACACATATTTACTCCTTTGTTCAACACACACTAGGGCATGCTCATGGCAGCTGGGAGGAGGCTAGGACACCAATGACTGCACCACGTGACACGCACGCCAGGACGCCAGCACCGTGCCAGCCCCTTATCTACCCCGAGAATGCTCAAGGCAGCCAGGTGGCACCACCTCTCAGTAATTTTCCACAACTTGAGAGCAGCTGCGTCTCTCTGGCAATAATCACGATGGCGCTTTCCACCCGGGGATGCTCCGGGGGCTGAACGAAGGCGCTCGGACGGACCAAGTGCTCAGGTGAGTGCCCCGCACCACACAGGGAGCCCACCTCTGCCTTGTTTACTCCCAAGCCACCGTCCCCCACAGTGTCTTGGGCCCCCGAAAGTTCACAGGCTGAACCGCAGACGCTTCCCGGGTGGGTTGGGGGATGTTAACAATCACCTTTAAAGCTTTAAAAACAGTGCTGAGGAGCGAAGAAATAATCATTAACTCGGGCTGGCTCGGGCAGGGCAGGGAGGGCGGATCTGGGAAGGCTGCGCAGAGGAAGTGTTTTCTGAGCCAATCGGGTCTTATTCAGGGAAGCTGACTTCCAAGGGGCAGACAAGAGGAGGAGGGGGCCGCCCGAGTAATAGGACTGCGTGCTCCTGTGCCAAGTCCACGCACGCGTGACCCGAGTTCGCCCCAGCACCCCAGTCTCACGGACGCCGACCCTGGGGCACAGAGGGACAGGCCACAGGGCCTCGGGGGCCGAACCCCAGCCGGTGCCACTCTCAGCCTGTGCGGAAGCGCGTTTCTGGATGAGGGGAGCGCACGGGGAGGGCCCCCATGCATCCACCCACACTGGGCTCCGACCGCCCGGCTCCGTGCGAGCTTCTGGGGACCCAGGGACGCCCGTGGGGCAGGGAGAGAGACGGTAACAAGCGTGCGTAGGTTCTGAGGTCGACGGGCTCTGAAAGAGCAGAGCGCGGGGCCGGGGAGAGGACTCTGGCCCGCAGCCCGGGCCCGGGGCGCCGAAGCCGCGCACAAACGCGGCCCAGGGCGCGGCAGCCGAGCGGCGCTTCCGGCCTCACGGAAACGCTCGCCACGTCCCCACAAAGTGCGCCTGCGCCCATTTTGCAGACGCGAGGAGCGAGGACGCGCAACCCGGCGGGTTCGAGGGCGCGAGCTCTCCGCGCGCCCTCCACCGCGTCTGCGCCGGAGAGCCCGAGGGGGCGGGGCTGCGGGGCGGGGCGGGGCCGGCGGCCGGGGGCGGGGCCTTGGCCTCGCGGGGCCGTTGGTTTCGGGCGGAACCTCCGCGCGGCGACGGCGGGCGTGCGGGGGAAGACTTTGCGGCGGTGCCGCGGTCGGCCAGCGGGAGCGCGGCGGCTGAGGGCGACGCGGCGTCCGCTCCCGCTCCGGTGCCGGCCCCGGCCCCGCCCCGGCTGCGCGCGCAGCCTTCCGCCCGCTGGCCGCCCTCCGCCCGCCCCGCCCAGCGCGGGGAGCGCGCGGCCACCCCGAGACCCCGCGGCGAGGTGGACCGCTGAGCGGGAAGGCGGCGGCGGGAGCTGGCCCCGCAGGTGAGGGGGGTGGGCGGGGAGGCCCGGGGGGCCGGGCCCAGAGCGCTTTCGGTCCCGGTGACCCCTCCCCGCCTTCCCCGGGGTCCCCCAGCCGCCGAGACGCCCCTCAGGACCGCTGGTCCCCGAGACCCTGTCGCAGTCCCTGGCCACCTCTGCCCCTGCCACTTCCAGGACTGCGGAAGCCCGAAATCATTCAGGATTTCCCCTAGACGCCCGGACCCCCCGAGGGCCTCCTGAGATTGCCCGAGGACCCCCGAGCCCGCCCCGGGTCAGCCGTCCAGGTGCGCAGGCCCCCGGTGCCCTCGCTCCCCAGCCCCCTCCCAGAGCCCGGGGCCGCCGCCGCCGCCCCCACCCCCACCCCGGGGTTCCCCCCTGCCTCTCTCTACCGCCTGCTCTGAGCGTCCAGCCCCCGTTCGGCTCATCTCCAGGCAGGGTTTCTCAAACCTGAGGTCCAGGACCCCCGAGGGGCATCTGTGACGGTCTTCCCCGGGGTGTGAAAATTCCTGATGATAAGATAACTGAAGTAGGGGCATCTAATAGGTCACCTGATGACCCTTTGTAACCGGGCAGGGGGTGTGATCTCGGCCCCCACATTTTCATTTGTGTTTACTGTTGTGTTGAGGCTGGAGCAGGGACGGTGTTTAACTTTTAATGCTCTTTGGTGAGACTCCAGAGGCCCCGCAGAAGAGTCTAGAGAACCGATCTGACCTCGTGGAGGGAGGGAGAACTGCGCAGGTGAGGGAGTTAGGGCAAATCAGACTTTGAGCTTGTCTCCTTGGCTTAGTTTTTTCATTCGTGGAGTTTTGTTTTTGTTTTCTTTCTGAATGCCCGGTAGTTTCCAGGAATTGGCACCAGCTGGAGATGACAGAGTCCTTGCTCTCAGGGCCCCATGTGGGCGGGATGGACCGGGGAGGGTTAACAAGTAGGTGATTGTCACAGGGTGAGAATAGCTGAGTAGTGGCCTGCAGCCCAGCTGGGGTGGGAGCCCAGTTCCCAGGAAGCGGTGTTCTGGAGGGCTTTTTGAAGGGGAGGAAAGCTGACAGGTAACAGGTGCGCTGACCTTGAAGGTTGAGGTTGAAAAGTTTGCCACAGTCATTCCAGGGTGTGTGTGTGTGTGTGTGTGTGTAGGTGTTGCCGCAAAGCATAGCAGATTTTGGAAACAAGTGTGGCTGGAGCAGAAAACCATCCTGGGGGACGGGTGGAGATGGATTGCTTCGTTAATGAAAAGGTCCTCAGGGTAGTATTAGAGGGAATCTTAAGTGGGGTGAATCCATTGTTCCCTGAGGCTCGTGCCCTTGGTCCTTTCTTGAATTACTGCTTCTGTCTCCTGAGGAAATGGTGATGCAGCTCAGGGCTGAAGCAAGGTAGGAGCTGGTCTGTGGGGAGGACTGAGGGAGATTCCAGGGAGACCAGAATGGGGAAATCGGGAAGTTTGGCAGAGTGCAGGGTTTGGGACGCGGCGTGGCAAAGAAGGGGGTGGGTGAGGGGGGTCGGGATGCAGGCACTGAGTCCGGCCTGCGGAGGGGAGGGAGATGGGTTTTGTGTTGATGAACAATCACTGGTTGTGGCGGCTGTTGTCTGGAAGCTGGCTGAGAGATAGAGGGTCCCGGACCGGCGTGGTCACGGTGCCGACTGTGGCTTCCTCAAGCACAGTTGTTCTCGAGTCTAGACCCCAGAGACCGCTGTTCAGCCCTTTCCTGGCGGAGCCTACACTCTGCTGCCTGGAGATTGACTTTGGAAATTATTAGTCCCTGTGGGAGAGGTTGTGTCCTTTTGCCCAAAGGGTGGATCGTCTCGAGGGCTTCAGGGTAACTGCTTGTCTGTGTGTCACCGCGAGCCCCACGCCCACGCGGGAGATGTGCACGTGGCACGGGGGGCAGCGTGGAGGGGCAGGTTCTCAGAGATGAAAGAGGATAGAGGGTTTGGAGGTTGGACTCAGGGGCCCTGAAGGAAATGGGAAGTCCCTGAAGGAGAGGCAAGTTCAGATGCGCGTTGTCAGAAATGTCCCTCCGGGGACCGTGTGGGACTGGCAGCAGGGTGGCTCTCCGTAGCCCACACAAGTCGTGAGAATGTAGGCAGTGGCCGAGGGCATGGAATTTTGTGTGGTGGTGAAAAACATTCTGGATCTGTGTTCTCCGAGGCACTCGTCTCATGTGGCTATCAGGCACTTCAAGTAAGGCTGGTGGGACTGAAGAACTGAATTTGTAGATTTATTTAATTTTAACTAATTAAATCCAGGAAGGACAGCCAGTCACATCAGGGTGTAGTGGGAAGCATCCTGTTTTAGGCTGTGTTCTTTTAAATGTTACCCTTTTAATGTTTCCAGCAACCTTAGGAGACGTGAGATAGGATTCCTTTTTTACAGATAAAGGAAAGAGAGACCCAGAGTAAGTTACCTACCCCTGTGTTAAGTAGTACAGCCAGCCCCTGGTTGTTTGAACTCCGAAGTCTGGGCTCTTTCCTAGAGACCCTGCTAGAGCCTGGAGCCTCTCCTTGCTGGGAGAGTGAGGTCCTTTTGAGAGGTGGCGTTGGTTCCTGCCCAGCCCTGCGCGTCTGGTCTGTCCCCGCTGAAGTCAGCATGGACCGTGGGGTGTTGAGCCGGCCTAGATCAAACAGAAAACTGCTGGGAGCTGGTGGTTTTGCCTGCAGCCTCTTAGACTTCCTCACAGCAGCTGCTGTTCTTAGCATTTCTGGAAAATGAGCCGTGTAAGGGAGCCGGCGAAACTGCTAAACGCCATGGTTATTTGTGAAGATTTGGTGGTAAAAAGAGGTGCCTTAGTTGCAATGAGTGCTTTAGAGGAAGTTTTGGACTCACAGGGGAGCAGGTAGTGCCCAGGATAGTGCAAGGTTAGGGGCATGAGCCCGGAGCGAGTTTCTAGCTTGTCTCTAACTCCTCGGGGGGCCGGGACTAGGTCACTACCTCCCAGAATCTCCATTTTCACTGCTCTAAAATTAGGGCATCTGGCACCCCGTAACCATTTGCATCCCTCCAGCTCTAGGATTCTGTAATGTTACATCTCATTAGAGGTTTGCTTTCTAGAACACCTCTTATTTTTCTTGGGATGGCTAAACGCTGGCGGGTCAGCCTGCCTTTGGCCTTTGTGGTGGTGTATCTCACCATTATTGTCTTCTCATTAAGTAACGTGTCTATCTGAGTTAATTCGACGTGTCTCATCTGCTGGACACGCTGCAAAACAGAACACTAGTGGTTGGCGAGGTTGCTGGTAAAATGTCAGGTATATTTGTTTGCCGTTCTGAGCTGCACTCAGGTCAGGAGGAAGCGCACAGGACTCTATTTACCATTGGTGACTGGCCTCTGGAAGGGTTTGCTGTCGGCCTCGCCAGATGAGGGCAATAGGAATGACCACTTCGCGGGGTTCTTGACAGGATTAAGTGAGATAATGCATGTAAAGAGCCAAGTACTTCCCCCTGAAGCTAGTAAGGGTACAGGAAATGTCAGTAACTCATGTTGCCATTGTAACCAAACTGCGACTTGGACATTTCCTGTGAGTGGTGGGTTTTATTGTTTTCTTCCTTTGGGATATATGCCCAAGCAACTCCGGAGGCACTGGTTTCGAGAAACAAATGAATACATTATAACTGTTAAAAAGAAGCCTTTTTTTTTTTTTTTCCTGTTGTAACTTATTTTGACTGCATTTAAAAAGTGATTGGTCAATTGTCATGTGTTCAAATTAAGGTTTTGTGTTTTCTGTAAATTGAAGAAAAACCAATCCTGCCAAAGATGCCTTGTTAGGAACGGCTGGTAGGAAGTCTAAGCAGAACTGTGGCTAAATGAGTATGTGGTCGAGCTGGAAGCCCCCAGATGTTGAGGGTGGTCCGCCGCTGCGCCGGTAGTTTATATATAGCGGTAAACATTTTACAGCTGATTAAGAATCTCTGGGATAGTGGACTCACCTGAAGTTTTCACAGACAGCTGACACGTTTGGAAACCGGTTCAGAGAGGTGTCCCTGCTGGGGAAGGGGTGGTGTTTCCCCCGTGGTGGCCCCAGTGCTGCCTCTGTTGTGGTCTCTGGGCTAAACCTCTCTTTTGCAGTTCTGGAAGCTTGATTGTTGTCCATTTGCACCTTGTTTCCAGATCAGGCGAACCTAGTCATGCTAATCAAACTCACCAGAAATACCTTTATCACTTCCAGATGATTCATTTGGGGTTGTAAGTATGGCTGTCAGATGTCCTCTGAAGCCTACTCTGCTTACCCAGTGATTTCTGCTTCTATGCCCCCCACCCCTGAGTCCACATGGGAGGCCAGGTTGCTATGAAAAAGGCAGTTTGGGGGCGCCTGGGTGGCTCAGTCGTTAAGCGTCTGCCTTCGGCTCAGGTCGTGGATCCCAGGGTCCTGGGATTGAGTCCTGCATCAGGCTCCCTGCTCCGCGGGAGGCCCGCCTCCCCCTCTTCCACTCCCCCTGCTTATGTTCCCTCTCTCACTGTGTCTCTCTCTGTCAAATAAATAAATAAAATCTTAAAAAAAAAAAAAAAGGCGGCAGTTTGTGGGAATCCCATCAGAGTAAAAGGAGAGGACGGTGTTAACCAGCAGTGTTGGTGTTAGGAGTTTTGGGAGTCGCCGGAGTGTGCTGTAGGGGGACCTGCACCGGGAAAAGACTTCTTTATGCTTCCCAGGGCTCCAGGCCTGCCTTGGTGGAGTGAGAGTACAATGGCTAGGTTTTGGCCTCCTTGTAGGACATCCCAGTCCTTAGGAACCACACTGGTTCCATGGATTACACTTAATACTAATAACAGTCAACCCTTGAACAACATGGATTTGAACTGTGTGGGTCCACTTACACACAGATTGTTTTCAGTACATCTGTTGGATGTTATTTTGAGATTTGCGACAATTTGAAGAAAAACAGACAAGCTGCATGACCTTGAACTAAAACATTCAGAAAAAGGTATGTCATGAATGCGTAAGGTATTTGTAGATACTAGTCTGTTTTATCATTTACTACGATAAAGTCTACACAAATCTGTTATAAAAAAGTTAAAATTCATCCAGATTTATAGATTGTACATGACTTCGTTCTCAGTGGAGAGAAAATGTAAACCAACGTAGAGATGAAGTATTAAAAGGTAACTGCATAAAATTGACTGCAGTAACCCTGTCCGGCTGTCCTTATTTCGTAGCTAATGCCTGTTGCACGTGTGGGGAGGTCGAGGACTGCCCGATCTGCCTGAAATGTCGCGCCCTAATCTCCCCATGAACGGTTCATCTCTCCGTAAATTTTGTGTCTCAGTAACAAGTGATCCCTTGTGCTCTTGCTATTAGTAGTTCAGTTTTTTGGGGAGTCAAAGGTGAGACGCAGATTTTCAAGCATGCAGGGTGCCTCTACCCCGTGCCCCCAGCGCTCCCCCAGTCTTCTGTCTTCTGTGAGCAGCACATCGATACATCGTTGCCCAGCGTGGGTTACTGTGTCACTGTAGCAGGGGGTATTCTTGCTAGTATGTTCTACAAGGGCGGGCCCTGCTGCCAGTCACTTACAGTGACCAGTGTCAGACTTCTTCCACGTGTTCTGGGAGCATCTCATTCCATCACTCTAGGGATCGACTACAGGTGAAGTAAAAGCTAACATCTGGAAACTTCAGCAGATATTTGCAGCATCCCCTCCCCTGCTGTGTGAGAGGAGTGTATTTTGTGTATACATCTTAAGTTCAGCCCTCTTCCCCGTAGCCAGGTGCTACACAACTCAAGAGCTCTCATCTCCCTTCATAAAACCCATTTGTAGAAAAAAACGAAGAGGTTTTTCTAAGGATACTTTTGAGGACCCGACAGATTCTGATTCACGGTTTGTGCTTGTAAAGTGAAAGTGTAATTTGTCATAGAAACGAATTCGTTTTAATTTAACTTTTTTTGTTATGCTAACTTAACAAAGACTATTCTGGACACACGTTTTCTCCTTCCCCCTCCAAACTGTGGATTGGAGCCCTCATTGAGCCGTTCATTCCTTTTTTCTTCTCTTGACACTTCTGTCCTCTTCCTTTCCCATCCCTGTGCTCTTGTTGGCGGCGGAGAACAGTGGGGTAGTGAGCGCTTCAGAGGTCACTTCTGCGGATCAGCGTCTGGGCCTGGTTCCGCGGGTCTCCGGCTGGCCTCCCTGGGATCTCCTGCAGTTGTGATCTGGCTGCTGGACTGGCACTGAATAGCCCCAGGCAGCCCCTGACGTGTTGGGTGGACGGGTGCTGGGGTGTCCTGACCGTGTGGCTCAGCTCTCGCCTGGAGGCCATTCACCCTCCCGGGAGGCGAGACCATGCTTTCCGGGGCCCGAGTTCCAAGACGGCTGGCTCCAGAGTCAAAGCACTCCCCAGACGCTTGCTTGCTTGCCCATCTCTTGTTGGCCAAAGAAGTCACACGATGAGGTCCGGAGTTAGGAGTGCGGGGACTGTGCACGGTGTGGTTAGCAGGAGGCAGGATGGTAGGGGAAGCTCATGAGCGGTCTGATACAGTGGGGTTAGGGAGTTGGGAGGGGGCTCTGTGTTGCTAGCTGTAAATAACAAGGGCCGTGTTCATAGTTGATTCTCTTTTGCGTTGGACTCAGTGTGATGAACATGTCTTTCGTGCTGGATGCTGGGGGTTCAAAGAATAAGGCAGTCTCTGGCTACTCTGAAGCTAGTTCATAATATACTTGTGATCTCAGATTTGGAAGCAGAAAACATCCTGTGAGGACTTTTATTCATGGCTTTAGATGAAAAGGACAGGAACTGCTTCTACAGATCTGTGTTGGGGCCTGAGTTTGCTTTCAGAAAATGCTGATAAGTCCTTGAAAAAAAAAATGGGTTGCTATGAAAACTTGGCTTTGGGCCTGCAAACTGTGGTGACGGCACGGTCACCAAGGAAACCGAAAGATGCAGCTTCTAAAAGGTCTCTGAAGGCTTTTGTTGCTGTCCTAGCGAAGCTGACTGGCCTAGCAGAGTGGTGTTGAGTATGGGAGCCGACTGGCAGAGGCTCACTGTCCGTCCTGCATCTGGTACGAGTTGCTTTGGAAATCTCCTTGGCCCTTGGTTTCAGAAGAAGGAGCGATTTGGGGGTACTTTCTAGGTTCTGGTGAGATTTGGCTCTGATGTGAACTCTGCTGAAAGAACAGGAAGTGAGGTCGTGTCTCTAGCATGCAGTGTTAGAATGAGCTGTGGATGTCTAAATATGGGCAGCCGTGCGGCTCATCCCAGCACGTGTGTGGAGACTTCCTATCACTGGGGACTTCCCTGTTGGCGACTTTGATTCTTAAAGGTGCACAGCGGTGTGGAAGTCTAGAGGTGCATCTGCCTGTTGAGGTAGGAGCCTGGGATTCTGTTCGAAGTGCCGTCTGAGGAGCCAGCTCCTGACCTTCATCGAGCTCAGGCAGACAAAGAGGTTTGAGCATTTAAACCAGCAGCAGACTGCACGGGAGGGCAAGCTGGGATCTGTTCTCTAAATGTTCAGTGCTTACAGGGATAAGTTCTTTTGGAAAACTGTGGGATCACATAATTTTGGAGTTAATTCTAGCCCACAGAAGTTGGAATTGTTCATACCCTTTTGCAGATGTGCAAATGCAGTGTTTAGGTTTCCAGTTTGTACGATAGTCCTGCATAGGACTCCACGAGCACAAAGTTGCACAAGAATTGAAAGAACTACAGGTAGGTTTTTAAAGGTCTTTACCACAGAAGCCGTTTGGGGCATTTCTTAAGGCTCTAGTTGACCAGTGACTGTGAAAAATACTCTACAATGTGTGTAGAGGAGGCTGAGATAAAAGGCCCCTTCCCAGGAGTAACTATTCAAAGGGATGTGCATGATTTTGGGGGGCAGGGGTGGGAGGCAGTTGGATTAGTCAGCTGATAAGCATCTCATACTCCAATAGGATTGAGTAGGAATGAGTTTCAAGTTCTGTCCTGAAGTGGGAGGTTAAGAAAGCTGCGTTGTTGGCACGTCAGAGCCTGAGCTGTTTGACTCAGCGAATTGAGCTTCCAGAGCACCTTTCATAGGAGAGATTTTCGAGCTTTCAAAACTTGCTCAGTTAGCAAGAATTCGTATTTTATGGTTGTTAAAACCGAGGATTGGTGAATAGTTAGGTCAGCCATTGAAATCTCAGGGCTGGCATCCAGGGTTTCTTAATGTAGTGGAAAGCCCCTATGTTTGTTTTTTTCCTTAGAAGATATCTAGTAGGTTAAAAAAAAAAAGATTTGACCCTCATGGCTCTTGTAGTAACTTTGTATCGGGAAGGAGGATGGAGTGAAGGTAGAGAACCAGCCCTAACTTTGCCTTGCTTTCCCTTTGGACAGATGACAGGCATCTGGGAGCAGCATTTTTCTTGCCTGTGGACTGAGATTTCTTAACATTTGGGGAAAGGTCACAGACACCATTGGCAGTTTGATGGAAGCTCTGAACCCTTTCCACGGGCAGGGGTGGGGCGGGACTGGACCGGATGGGACTGGATGAGGCGGGGCAGGGCGGGGCACAACAGGGTGGGAAGAGGCATCCAGGCGTCTACACAGTTGTGTGTACATTGTCAGGGGATACTCTTAGGAACCCATTTAGCTCTAAAATCTAATGATGCCATAAGGTGATTGAGCCTTGTTTGCCTACCCTGGGAAATTATTTTTGGTGACCTGATTCTGAGATTAAAAAAAAAAAGACTGCACATGTAGAAAGGTGGTTTTCAGGCAGGGCACCCCCATATTCTGCTGACCACTTTTCTGAAAGGTAGTTTGCCAGTATGTGCTGAAATTTTGTACAATATTCTTTAACTCAGCAATTCTCAGAAATCTCTCCTAAAAAAAAAAAAAAGATTCCAAAATAGAGAAAAATTTTTGCGCACAAAGTTGGTTGTCAGGAAAATGCTTTTATTATAATGCATGGAAAAAAAGTGGGCTATGACCTTTGGACTCAAATGATGGGAAAAATGTAAACCATCTAGAGGCCATATGCAAATGTTCGTAACAGTTCTTGCTCATTGGTAGTAGGGTTATGGGGTTTTCAGCTTGATTTTTCTGTATATTTCCTTGTCTTACAGTAGGAAATTGGAGGAAAGTGATTGTGCAAAATTTGTAGAATATGGAGATAGTTTGGCAATAGAGACCTAGCTGGTTGAAGATTCTTGTTTTACATAACCTAAGAATTGACCTTTTACTTATACTCTTTCTTTGGACTGGATTTCAGCGTGGCCAAGGGGCTTGTGCCCGGGAAGACTTGCTGGTGGGGCTGGGCTCCATCTGCACTAGGATACCGCACCCCACGGGACACATAGACACCCCTGAGAAACTGCTTCCTGGCTCCACTCCATTGGGCCACTTTTCGTACTTCCTTCTGTGATAAGTCATTTGTGTTTGTGTCCACTGGAAACCCTCTGGAGTCCTAAAGGGGGCGGCAAGGGACACCCACCACTGCGCCCCCTGCACCGTCCGGGTGGGATGCGAGTTCCCTCCTATTCCTTCTCTGTCCAGTGCAGAGCTGCGGATAATCTGCATCTGAGGCTTTGCCTGGCTGGTTGGAGGGACCTGTGGCTTACAAAGTATGTGTTTTGTCTATGACGTTTTGTAGGTATTCTAATTTAAATAAAGATCCAGGACCTTTGATTTTAATTGCAGCTTGAACTCTCTTCATATAATATATATAATATATATAATAAAAGAACTTTTATTTGGGAAGTGGAAGTCCCTTCTGACTACTTTTTCTCTTTAGGATTTACAGATGGATCCAGTGGAAAAGACAACAAACAGAAGTGAACAAAAGTCCAGGTAAATAAGGTCAGCTACACCTTCACACAGGTAGATGGCCTCTGTCATACGTCCCCTTCGGTGTTACTTATATTTATTTAGCACCTGCAGAGGTGAGCATGGAATGAGAACCTTGTGTCAGGAGGGAAGCTTGGCGGTTGTGCAGCTACCCTTCGCTTCAGCGTAAGAAACGTTCCAGAAGGCAGTTTTCTCTTTGCCCAAAGAAGTGACAGTAACCTGGTCTCCAAGCAACACGTGGTCCCAGGGTCACGTCTGAGACGAGGCATGCCAGGAGTCACTGGCGAGCACTCTCTGACCCTCCGTGGACCACGGGTGGTTCTTGTTAAAAGTGTTGCTAGATCAGGAGGTGTTAGCTCGGGAGGGGCTCGGGTGCGTAAGAGGCAGAAAACCAGCTTTGGCCAGGAATTTTCTTACTTGTCACTGCAAGCAGGGATCATTTTGTCATCATGCTTGGTATTTACAGGCTCTTGACAGCTTCAGAGGAGTTAAAATTGATAGCTTTTTGTTCCCATATATATCACTTAAATGGGTGCTTAACACCACGGGGGCCTCAAGATGCCTAAGACACAACTGTCCCCAGGTCCTTTATGGACCGAGGATAGAACATGTAAAATAATACACAGAAGAGAACAATGCACAGGCTTTATCATCGGGTGGTGTGAGGTAGGGAAGGGTGTGTGGCCTTGTTTGACCTCACGCTTCACAGCTATTCCTAGACACTGTTTTCCCTTGTGGCTGCGATACTTTCCGTGTTGACTCCTGTTCTCTCCTTCCGTTGTGTTAAGTAGAAAGTTTCTGAAAAGCCTCATCCGGAAGCAGCCGCAGGAGTTGCTGCTGGTCATCGGGACGGGCGTGAGCGCCGCCGTGGCCCCGGGGATCCCCGCCCTCTGCTCGTGGAGGGGCTGCATCGAGGCGGTCATCGAGGCCGCCGAGCAGCTGGAGGTCCTTCACCCGGGGGACGTGGCGGAGTTCCGCCGGAAGGTGACAAAGGACCGGGACCTGCTGGTGGTCGCACATGATCTGATCCGGAAGATGTCCCCTGTAAGTCTTTCCCAGACAGGCGCTTCCGGGTTCCCTGGGGTAACGTGGTTCTGGACCGGGTCGAGGAACCTGGGGCTCTAACACGTGCGCTTCTACGAGCCTCTGTGGTGCTCAGCTCTCGGCAGAGGGGGGGCTGATGAGCAGGTCCATTAGAACAGCACCTGTCTCAGTAGCAGTGATGCCAGGCATGCTGGGGGGGCCGGGGGGCCAGGGGGGGCGCGGTTCCTGAAGCAGCCCCTGCTAGCCTAGCCGGGACCTGAATCCGGGCGGGGGCATCTGCGATGTCGCCTTGCTGCGGAGTTTCATACTCCGTTAGCAGAGGGAT
This sequence comes from Mirounga leonina, assembly GCF_011800145.1. Taxonomy (NCBI): domain Eukaryota; kingdom Metazoa; phylum Chordata; class Mammalia; order Carnivora; family Phocidae; genus Mirounga; species Mirounga leonina. The sequence goes on along the minus strand of NW_023270739.1, from coordinate 1,188,999 downwards.
GTCCTCGAGGTGTGTTTTGGGTGTAAGCAGGCCATCCACGGATCTTCAGATGACAGGTGGTTCCTGCAAACTGCTGAGGATGGGAGAAGTTAGAGCCGCTTTGTCTGCAGGTGGAAGTGACCTAGTAGGGAGGGAGGACGTACAGGAGACCGTCACCAAGGGATGCCCTCAAGTCGGGCGCTGGTGCAGGCGTGGGGGTCCGCCTCGGGCAGCTGCTCGGCCAGGTCAGCCGCCGGGAAGCCACATGGCGTGGTAGAGGCTCGTGGCGGGCTTCTGCTCGCTACTTCTAGCTTGTTAAAGCACAGCCATCCTCTGAGAGTTTGGGTGGGGCAGGTGTTGGAGACGCTGCACAGAAAGCATGGAAAGGAGTCTGCGCAGTCATCAGGGAGCCTGGGAGAGTCTTGTCTCTCTGTCTTGCTGCTCTGCTGTCTTCATGGCACGGCCTCTGCCTCGTGTTGTGGGGTAGCCTCCCCGCCGACCCTGGCTCCTGCCATGACGGTGTGCCTGTCCAGCGAGGGGAACACGGGGGAGCTCCTGCCTCCTCCCCTCCAGGGCCTGATGAGGGAGCCACATCGACCACGTGGCCGTGCCCGGCTTCCCAGAGCCTGGGAAGGGTTTTCAGCCGGGCAGATCTCCCACGTGGGGGTCTTCTATTAATATGGGGCAACTGGGATCTAGGGCAGGGCTGGCCAGTTACAGCCCCAGCCAAACCTGGCCTGCCGCCTGTTTTGTAAATCCAGTTACTGGTACACGACCGCACGGGTCATTTGCATGTTGTCTGTGGCTGCTTTCATGCTGGGGTGTGGGGTTGAGTAGTTGTGACAGAGCCTGAGGCCCACAGAGCCTCAAACAGTGGCTCTCTGATCCTTTAAGGACGGGGTTGCTGAGCCCTGTCCTGGGAGGAGGGGCCGGGTCCATGGACAGAAGTGTGGGGGTGCTGGGCAGCACCGGGGGCAGGTGGGGGGCACGTTCAGGTGAGGTGTTTCATTCGGAGAGAGGCCAGCGAGGCTGGCGCTTGTTTAACCCAGTTAGAGCTCCCACCCATGTAAAACTTGCTAAACGGGAGTTAAAGCGAGGCCAGTCAGGACGGCGGGATTCCCCCACCACGCTGAGCAGGCTGAGCACGGGGTGGGCTGGGGGGCGCTGTATCCGAGTTGCCGGGAAATCCAGCAAAGCGCAGGAAGGGCGGCGAGGTGGGAAGCTTGTCCGGGGGACGGTTGCGGTGACAGGTTATGGGGTGTCAGCTGCTGAGTGGGAGAAGTGAGGCCGGCGGGCTGGAGACCCAGGGTCCGGGGCCCTCGAGCCAGTGGTGTGCCGGCCTTGATGGGGTTGGGGCGGCCCTGGGAGCTGAGGTGCTGCAGGGTCAGACGGCGGGAGCCTGGGCCAGAAGTTCTGGAAGGGCCCCACTCTTGGGAGTGATAGGTGTGGGATGTGACCGGAGGCTGGGTGGCCAAGGTGGGACAAGGTCTGTGGGGGAGGCCACGATGCACAACAGTCATCTCAGTGGACGAAGAAACCAGCAGGAACTGTGACAGAAGTACAGCCGGAGAGACTGGGCGGCAAGCCCCATCCACCCCTGTCCTCCCAGGCCCATGGGCGTGAGGGCCTCGGGGATGGCGAGGGCCGGTTTCCAGTGGTGGGAGGAGGGAACGCTCACAAAAGAAGAGGGAGATGTGGGGGTTTCCTGCTGATGGACCCACTGGGAACAAGGGAAGGGTTTCCGGGATTGGAGAGGGACATGAGAGTGTCAGAAAGGGAGGGCGGGGAGCCAGGAGCGCTCACACGAGGGTCTTGTGACCTGCGACATCCACGGGGACGGAGTGACCTCCGACGGACAGTCCTGAGGGCGGGCCGAGGTATTTGGTGTCAGTGCACGGTCCCGGCTCCGTCGACTGCTCAGCTGGCGCTGGCGGGGTGGCTGGGGGGGCTCGGTCTTCCTGGAGCGCAGGAAACCTCCTGACCCCGTGAGCCAGCCTCCACCCCACTGCTCTGCTCCCCTCACGGCAGGGCCCCCCAGACGGGTGTGTGCATTTGCTGCTGCCACATGCTCCCCTGTCCTCGTGAGCCCGGCCCAGCCAGGCTTTGGTCCCCGCCGCTCGCCCGAGGCGGCTCTGCTGCTCCACCCAGAGGCCGGCTCGCGTTCTCACCCCGCCGGGTCTCCCAGCAGCAGAGACCACGCTGGTTTCCCCTAACTGAGGCTTTCCTCTACAGCAGGACCTCTGCAGCGCGCAGGGCGATCTGAGGCCTCTCCCGTGGTCTTCAGAGCCTCCCACGATCTGGTTCCGGTCGCCTCGCCGGCTGACCTTACCCCTGCTCCTCTCCTGCGACCAGGGCCCCTTGCTCACCGTCGGACCCACCGTGCTGTTGCTACCTCGGTGCCTTTGCACTTGCTCTTTCCTCTGCTTGGGACGCGCTCTCAGAGGCCCCTTATTCCCTCAGTTCTCTGCTCAAACGCCCCTTATCAGAGGTCCTCCCTGGTGCCCTTCGGCCCATCCAGCCTGTGCCCCCAGCAGCACCCGGCTTTGTTTCCCGTAGCATTGGCCGCTACCGACGTATCGCTATTTGTCCACGGTCTGTCTCCCCCCACCAGGGTTTCAGTAAACTCGGCGAGTCAGGGTTTCCTTTCTTCTAAACTAGCACCAGAACATTGCTGCTTAGGTGCTCGGTACTTGCGGAGAGAGGGTGTTTTTAGTAACTTCTGTTCCACTCCTTTGTAGCGTACGGGCGACACCAAGCCCAACTTCTTCCAGGACTGCCTGATGGAGATTTTCGACAGCCTGGAGCAGCACATCCAGAACCCGCTGGTGCTGCAGTCCATCCTCAGCCTGATGGAGAGGGGCACCATGGTGCTGACCACCAACTACGACAACCTGCTGGAGCTCTTCGGGCAGCAGCAGAGCAAGCCCATGGAGTCTCTGGACCTGAAGGACAAGACGAAGGTGCGGGCTGCGGGCTGCGGGCTGCGGGCTGCGGGCTGGAGCGGGGCGGCCAGCCGGCAGGGAGAAGGCAAGGGGCTGGCGGGGGGTGGGTGGTGTCTGCGCTGCTTGGGAGGCGGGCTGAGCTTTCATTTGCCAGCACGTTAGTGACCCTGAGCCCTTCCCGACTCTGGACTTTGCTCACCACCCACCCTTGTCTTCGTTGTGCATCCTGTCCCGCAGGCTTCTCATGTGCGTGGACTCCTTACAGGCCTGGGGTGTGTGTGCGGGGGCGGGGGGTGCAGCTACGGGCAAGAAGAGTCACGATAAGCAAAATCGCCCCTGGTCCTAGTGCCGCGAAGCTTGGGTAGTGGCATCTCCTTGTTCGCAAATCGGGATTATGCCATATGCCATATGTAGCGTTTTTATCTTGATTTTCTTCCTTAATATTATACACTGAGCGTTCCGCTGTCGTTAAGCTGTGTTTAAAAGCATGTTTGTAAATGGCAATGTCATTGTCAAACCAAAAAGTAACTATTAGCCTTTCTCTATTATCGTTAGCATATTTCCACGATAATAAGTTAACGCTATGGTGAAAATACTTATGCTTCCGTGTCTTTCTGTTTATTTCTTTAGGGAAAACTCCTAGAAGAGTTGTGGGGTCCAAGGGCCTGAGTGTTTTAGACAGATGATATGTTACCAAATTGCTTTCCAGAAAGATAGCCAGTTTAAAACTTCCATGAGCCACATGGGAGAGTGTCCCCTTCCCATGGCTTGCGAACGCATGGTGTCACCAGAAAACAAAACACATTTCTCCCATTGAGGTGAAAATTGGTGAACATTTTACATTTTTGTTTCTCTCCTTGTTAAGGTTGATCATGGTTTCATGTTATTGACTACATTTCTTTTGTGACCTGTTTGTGTCCGTTGCTATTTGCTTCAAGATTTTATGTCCTTACTAATACTGGGCACCCCCCCCCAGCCCCCCGCTCTGCCCTGAGGGTGGTCTCCCACCCTCCTCGCAGGAACCCAAGGCCTAGAGATGGCGCCCCCTTGAGGCCCCGAGTAAGAGTGTGACTGTGGCCGGCTCAGACCCTGAGTTTCTCTTCTGCGGCTCTTTTCCCGTCGCAGAGCTTGGCAGGTGGCCACGTGCTTGTGGGATAGCCCCCGGGGACGGTGCCGGTGCGGCCATGGGTCACACCCTCTCCTGAGCTGTTAGTGACACGTGAGGGGACACCTGCTCTCTACCCCCAAGACCGGTCCCCTCTTTGAGGCCTGCTTGCTGTTGGGAAGAGCATCTCTGGAAATAGGCTGCCAAGGGCTTATGGCGGAGGTGCCGGCCGGCCCATCTGTCCGGGTCGTACCAGCCGAGCTGCCGGAGTTTGTCCAGGTATCCGGCGCTGTGGGGACCGCCCGCCTCCCTGGCATGAGGACAAACTGCAGCATGTGGGATGTGCTTTTTTTTTTTTTTAATTTTATTTATTTATTTGACAGAGACACGGTGAGAGAGGGAACACAGGCAGGGGGAGTGGGAGAGGGAGAAGCAGGCTTCCCGCCGAGCAGGGAGCCCGACGTGGGGCTCGATCCCAGGACCCTGGGATCATGACCTGAGCCGAAGGCAGACGCTTAATGACTGAGCCACCCAGGCGCCCCAGGATGTGCCTCTTTTTAAGGACTTTTGTTCTAGAGCTTGAAATCGGTATAGAGCTATTTGATAAGTTACTTTTTTTTTCTGTATCTCTTTTTTCTGGGTGTAAACACAACATATACACAGCAGGAATTAAAGCACAATGTGTTCCTTAGAAGGTATCCTCTCAGTCCCCTAAAGTCACCAGTCCCGAGAGTGTGTTGCAGCCCTGGGGGCTAGGGGTGGTTTCCGCCCGGCTGTCTGTCTCTGCCGCCGTCCTCTCCGGCCTGACGGGAGCGCCCGCCCCAGCAGCCCGCTTGCGCTTGGGCCCTGCGGGGAGCATTGTGAAGCGAAGCAGCTCCCTGTTCTCCCCGAGGTAGGTCGGAAAGACCACGTACCCAGTTTAGAGAGTTTCCTCTTCTGTTTTAAGTAACACGTGGTGTTCCCCTTTGTCTTGGCTTGATTTTGACAGGTCCTTCAGTGGGCGAGAGGGCACATCAAATACGGCGTTCTTCATATTCACGGCTTGTACACGGACCCCTGCGGGATGGTCCTGGACCCGTCGGGGTATAAAGATGTCACGCAGGACCCAGAAGTAATGGTACGGCCCGCCTTCGTTAGGCATTGGTTGTGTCCCTTGGGACGTGGTGGCCACTAGGTACTTGGTGGCCGTCCAGGCGGTCTCCTGGCCTCTAGGCCCGCCCGCCCCGCAGTGCACACAGCTGGCCCTGTTCGCAGCTGTGTCTCCAAGCGCTGGCGCCTCGGCCAGATGCCCCGGGCGGCCTGCAGGGCCCTACACCAACCATGCACACTCGCTCGGGCCGCTCCTGCCGCCTCCTGTGCGTGCATGTGTGTGCATGTGCGTGTGTGCGCGCGCATGGCTTCAGGCACCTCCTTTCTCTGCGTGGCAGTCTCTCTCACTTTCAAAACCTCATTTTACAGCTTCATTCTCTGGGAAGCTTTTTTGATATCCTGGAGAAGATGAAGAGTGGAAAAGCTGCTTTTCAGCTTTTTATAGTCTTTTATTAGCGCATTTAGAAACCCCGGTATCTTCACTGAGTCCCTGGTCATCTAGGGTCCGGCGCTCTGGTCCTTGTGCTGATCCCGGCCTGGGGCCCGGGCACGGCATAGGCGTGGCCCGGCGGGTGACTGGATGCCCTTGGGCGCTGAGAGAGGCCTGGGTGGACACAGGCCCTCTTGCTAAGGTGTTGGATGTCTGAAGCGGTGACTCTCTGCTGCGTGCCTGAGTGGCCCCCTGAATCTTTGCCATCCCCTTTGCCCTGCTCCCTTGGGTCACTGTCACGGGTCCCCTCCTCCCTCAGCTCTTCTGCCCTCACTCCCGAAAACCCGGTTCTCCTGACAGCAGCCCCCTGGCTCCCACCTGTGATCTGTGGAGACACATCAGTTCCCGAGCGTTGCATGTGCACAATTCTGAACAGAAACAAATGGAAGGTCCTTATTTCGTGTTTTAAGAATTTAAAATTATACACAGTCCCAGAAGATCTGAGTTGAGGGGCTGTACCACAGGATGGGTGGCCGGCTGGCTGGGTGGGGTGGGCATTAGGCTCTCCTCACTTGGAAGCACATCTACACCGGACCTGACTGGGATCTGCACCTGTTTTCCCACCTGGGAGAGGAAGGGGCTCCCATGAGCGCCGAGCAGGGATGTCCGCTCAGCGTGGGCCTCTGTTTGCTCGCCTGCGGCGCTGGGCTGACGTGAATAGCACGTCTGGAGTGCGCGCTGCTTCTCTCACTCTGTCCCCGGCGTGGCTGGTGGGAAGGGCCTGTTGCTGAGCCACCTTCTAAAGGTGTAACCCGTAGCTGGCGGTCGGGCTGAGGATCTCACTGTCTTTCGGATGAGCGTTCCAGGCTCTTCATTGGTTTTTCCACAGGAAGTTCTCCAGAACTTGTACCGCACCAAGTCCTTCCTGTTTGTGGGCTGCGGAGAGACCCTCCGTGACCAGATCTTCCAGGCCCTCTTCCTGTACTCGGTGCCCAACAGGGTGGAGCTGGAGCACTACATGGTCGTGCTCAAGGAGAGTGAAGACCATTTCTTCAAGCACCAAGCAGACATGCTTTTGCATGGGATTAAAGTCGTGTCCTATGGGGACTGTTTTGACTACTTTCCTGGCTACGTGCAGGACCTTGCCACTCAGATCTGCAGACAGCGCAGTCCAGGTAGGGGGTTTTCTTTCTCGACTTCTCCAGGTACGAGACTGATTGAGTTCTTTCCGGTTTTTCCTTTTTGTTTTGAGATCCAATTTGCACACTATAAAATAAAACGGAGATGTAACTTCTGTACCACTAAATTCCCGAGCCCTCTGGTGATCTTAAAAAGGTGTGTGTGCCAAACAGAAGGCCGGGGTAGTCGGTGTGACGGTGACCTCTGTGCACAGGACGTGAGCGCTTAAGGCTGTGCCGACAGCAGTCCGAGTTTATTCCTGTTTCAGACGGCTCACCATGCATCCAGTTACCTTAGCCAGGAGACCGCGCCCGCCAGTGTCCGCAGCGGAGACACCGAAGCTGGGAAAGCACAGAGCCCTCAGGTGCCCTTAGGCCCTCGCTGCGTTTTACAAGTTAAAACTGCAGAGGCACAAAATGATCTCATGAAGACTTTTACATCTTTTTGCACATAACATCTTTACCCTGTTCTGCTGCGTGCAACACACCTTTTTGAGTAATTCTCCTGGGCCCAGCTTTTGGGGAACTGCCAGGAATGACCAAGATAATGGAGCAGGTTTTAAATTGGTCATCCTGACATAGGGCAGTTAATGGCTTTAAGTTTGGGGTCCTAAAACATGGATGATGGTAGACTTGGAAAGGTCTGGACTGGCTGGATTTAATGACAAGAACCGAGCCCTGCTGCCCTGGGCAGGGGAACTGGGTCAGCACACAGCCACTGCACGTGCCCGCTGTGACCTCAAAGACTAGAGGGTGCCAAGATCACGGGTAACTGGATGCACACAGGGTCCAGTAGCGTCATATGTCCCCACTAGTCCTGGTCGGAACCGCCAGTGGCTAGCCTGTGGACCGGCGTAAGTTGCTTCTCCACGGAGGAGAGTAGAGGCAGGGCACTAGTCCGTTTCTGAGGCAGAGAAGGAGCCGGGCCGGACGCTCTCTGGGTCACACTCTGCTCTGAGTTTTACCTCCTTGAGATCTTCATTTTCAGTCTCAGTATCCACGGCCACTTAAGTAGGTGATTTGACAGGTGGTGAGACCAGCTCAGAGAGGTCAATCACTTGCCCAGGTAGTTCCCAGAGATTTTGGAGCTGGGACTGGAATCCATTGTGTCCCAAACAGGCCCACGGGCCTGGCTCTGGAGCGGGGCGGAGGCGCTCCCCATCCTGCCTCTGCACACACGGCTCCCCGGAGGACCAGAACCTCATGGACCACCCGCGTGGGCGCGGGCCCCTGGGTGCCTTCCTGGCCCACGGAGGCCGCATTCCCAGACCCTGGCAGCTGAGTGGATCTGGCAAGCTGTCGGGGCCGAAAGATCTTCTGGACTTATAATCTGTGACCGGGTCCTTAAGGACATTGTCCTTATGTTCGTGAAGGACCTCTCCTGACTGGAGAGGTGGTGTCCTGGCGTTGACAGCTATGACCGCGACAGCGGGTGCCCTTTCTCCCTGTGTGCCAGGCGGGCCCAGCTGTGCCGCGCTCCATGCGCTGACCTCCCCCCCCCCCCCCCGCCCCCGGTCCTCACGCTGACACTGGTTGGAGGAGAGGGGGGCGCTCACCGGCCTGGCATCCAGGTTCTCGGTCACTGTCGCTCTGCCTCTTTGAGCAGGCCTGGCCGCTGTCCCCACCGCCAGCTTGAGGACAAAGAGCCTGTGAAGTCTTGGTTCTGCTGACTGTTTTCCTTTCTTCTCCAGATGCTGACCGAGTGGACAGCACCACACTGTTGGGTAAAGCAGATCTTGATTTTTACCAGCCTGGTTTTTGCCTACACATTCCATTATCTTCCTGCCACTGTAGAATTGTGAAAGGGTTTCTCACAGTAAATACCTAACCTGTCGTAATCCGGCCCCACCAGAGATGGGGACCAGCGGGGCCTCGTGATGGTCCCTGCGACAGTGGAGGGATTAAAAATGTGTCCCTCCAGCGGGGAGGCGCAGCGTGAACATGGCTTGTGTGCTGGCACCTGAAAATGATTTCCCGTCCCACAAGCAAGAGTTGCAGGGCAATCGCAACAGGATTCGAGTCGTATTTTACCACGGGGTCTGCAGTGTAGTAGCTTCGTCCCGTCCCCTTCCGAAATGTTCATTGCAAAGGTTCTGAGCTTTCGTATAAAATTTTCCTGCGTGCTGCTGGTTGGCAAGGTGAAGGTTCTTGTTGCTAGGCTCAGCTCTGGCTGTCAATGAATCACGAGCTAGGACTGCGCTCGGTCGCGGCACCGTCCTCCTGTCGGTGGCCCTGGGGCCTCGGCGCCAGGCTGCCCGCTTCGGTCAGGCAGGGGGCGGGGGGAGAGGAGCCTCTGGGCGCCGCCTGGTGCTCGGCCTTCAATGTAGGGACCCCGCAAGCATCACGCTCCGCTTTCCATCTCTGCCTCCTTGCCCTGTGGAGGGACACCTTTATTATGTCACGCTGTCACTTGCACGTGCCTCCCACGTCCATCTTCTCTTTGGGACAAAGCGTCCCCTGTGGCGTCTGGCAGGGGTCGGGGGCCGGTGCCTCAGTACAGTCAGATTTATAAATGGGTCCTTGAAGGGTGGATTCTGGAAGAGATCAGCTTGTAAGTAAAGGGTTTCCTCTTTCAGGGAATGCGTGTCAGGACTGCGCCAAGAGGAAGCTGGAGGAGAACGGAATGGAAGTCTCCAAACGGCCCCGCCGGTCGGATGCGGGTACGGTGCTTTCTCTTTTTTTTTTTTTTTTTAAGATTTTATTTGTTTATTTTAGAGAGCGAGAATGAGAGACAGAGAGCATGAGAGGGAGGAGGGTCAGAGGGAGAAGCAGACTCCCTGCCGAGCAGGGAGCCCGATGCGGGACTCGATCCCGGGACTCCAGGATCATGACCTGAGCCGAAGGCAGTCGCTTAACCAACTGCGCCACCCAGGCGCCCGGTACAGTGCTTTCTCTGCGGCAGGACCCCCGCGTGGTCAGGGGGCTGGCAGGGTGGCGGGCGCGGCCTCGGCCGGGAGCGCCTCTCGGTGCTGGGGGTTGTGCGCCAGGCCAGCAGCACGCCTGCCGGGTCACCCGGTTTCACAGAGCGCATCTGCCACGCGATCACGGCCAGTTCCCCGAGCAGCGCCGGTGGCTACTCGGCGGTGCCCACTGTCCCGACTTACGTCCCCTCAGTCTCCAGAAAATACCACTTCAGATCCTGTTTCTTGTTCCCTCCATCAGGGACTGAGATATTCGGAAACCGATTATCTAAGTGGATCAGGCCCGTTGCCTCCGGGAGGGGATCTGGTGCCGCTCGCCCAGCCCGGCCTCCCTCCAGGGCCCAGGGCGCCTCATCTCTAGCTGCCCAGGTCGCGGGTGGGACTCCTGAGTCTGCACCGGCCCCTCCCCCAGCCAGGCCACTTCTCTGTGGGCAGTGCTGGGTGCGTGGTCACGGCCCGGGCCGGAGCGAGCCCCCCGGTCTGCTTGTCGGTTGTCTTAAAGTTGGAAACAAAAGCACTTACTTTATTAAAATAGTGCAGGTATTTTTTTCCTGGTTCACCGACTTGCGTGCTGCGTTAAAACGGGACCGGAGTCATTTGCAGGATGTTCTCAATGTCAAGGGCAAATGCATTTTTTGTTTGTTGCATGTTGGAGTTGCTGGTGTTGCTTTTTATTTTTTGAGGAGTTTCTAGATTTCTGTTTGCCTTGTCCAAAAAATCAACGTTTCGCAGTGTTTTTAACGTATCACTCTCTCGGTCATACCGCCCGCCCCCCTTTCCCGAGACCCTGACCTTCTGCTCCGCTCCAGGCCCGAGCTGCCCTCCCTGGCCTCCTGGGCTGCTGCTGGCTCTTCTTCTGCCCAGGCCTCTCGGGGGCTGTGATAGCCCTGTGTGCAGCGGACTAGCTCCCCAAGGCCCAGGGTGTCTGCAGGTGTCTTCTCGTGGTCCTTACTCTCCATGCGTGGTCGGAGTGTGGGGTTCTGCTTCCTACTTTCCCGAGGGACTCCGCTGTCTTACGGGTCTCGGTTTCCTGTTGGGAGAGAGTCTGTTGGCAGCCCAGTTCTCTGTCACCTGTAGGTGATCTGTTGCTTCCCTTTCTGGAAGCTTTTAGGATCTTCTTTTTTTTTTCTCATATTCAGGAATTTGATGAAGGTATATTTAGGTGGAAATCTTTTTTATATACCTGGCTCAGTTTTCAGTGTTCTCTGTCTTCATCAGCGATCTCTGTATCTACAACAGACTGTTTCAACAGTACATGTTCCTCATGATGTAGAAGAAAAATGCAGTGTCCCAGCACTGCTCAAACATTACCCACCACCCCGGGGCGTCATTTAAATGTTGAATTAACAGGTACCTGACATGTGACATGCTTCATAGCCCTAGAAATTCTTAGTGGGTTGTCAGGTGTTTAAGGGCATTTTGCTTATGTTTTCTTATTTAAAGTAATAAAAAGTTAACTCTTATCTGAAAATCCTCAATCCCAGTGTTTTCAGGAATGGAGTAGAGTCAGATACCCAGGGAAGCCCTTGGTGTCTCCAGAAATTTGAAAAGAGATCACAATCATGGCCAGAGGGGTGGGGGGGAGATGCTATGAAAGAGAATAAGTCAGAAAAGAAGAGCTCCCAGAAATTAACGGTAACGCTCTCAAAATAAAAATTTAACCCAAAGGCTACAACATAATTCTGAGAACCTCCCAGAAAGTTTTTGAAAAGTTAAGGACTGAAAATGAACATGAAGGCATGAGAAAAACAGCAGAAATCAATCCAGGAGGTCCAACCAGGACGAAATCAAGGAGGAGGGAACAGAGTCAAAAGAAACAATCGAGGAAACCATAGTTTTCTCAGGACCGGAGAAGCAAGGAAAAAACTGAGCGTTGTGGGCAGAGTGTCGCAGCTGGGTAGGCCTGGCGGCAGGAGGAGATGGGAGGGAGCCTTCTGGAGGACGCTGAGCCACCCCTGCAGCAGATCCTTCGACACACACACACCTGTAGGCGGAGAATGCCGTTTCAGGGGCATTTCGAATATAGTTCTTTCCAGTCTTTGGCAAATATTTGGAGTGTGAATTCAGCTAGTAAGGACATCTGTAAGCAAATGAAAATGAAAAAAATGAAATGAGCGCTTTGATTGTTTTCCTCCAGGACAGGTGGTTTTTCCCACTGGTCTCTTTCCTGCCCCGTGTTGTTGCCCTGTCTGGGGCCGCTCGGTCACTTGTGCGAGTGAAGAAGGCAGAGCCCGTGGTGTTGCTGTGGCTGCGTATGCGCGGCTCCCCCTCCAGGGCCGCCCCTGGGCGGTGGGGCGCTGTGGCCGGCGAGCCAGTGGGGCCCCAGGGGATCCCCGGGTGCCAGCGCCCCAGGCAGGCACGTGTCCTCAGGGAAGCCCTCTGGGTCCCCGGGGGCCAGAGAGCGCAGAGGAGTGTGGCCAGCTGCCGTCCTCCCTGCCCTGTGGTGGGCTCCTGCCATCCGCATGGTGATATGGCCCCCCCGTCGGGTGACCGCTCCCCGCTCCCGGTCCTCTAGGAAGGGAAAGGGCTACATGCGGGCGTCGAGATTCCCTGACGGTTGTACGAGTCCCAGAGCCATGTCTATAGGTGGCAGTGGCTGCTTCCGGATGGGGTCACTTTGAGAGTGTTTAGCGTGGGAGAAAAGCCGTAGACAGTTCCTGAACTAGAGATCCTCCGCAAACACTCCTTTAAGCTGAGTTTTAACATTTTCGTATTCCTTCTTTTTGTTGTTGGAACAGATGATGCTGGAGGGTCTTGAAATCTTTAAAACCAATAAAACCTGCAACTTGAAAACCAGCCTTCTGTAACCGCAGTGCCATAACCCAAACGATGAGGAATGTTCGGAGAACTCCGCGGGGGATCTCTCCCTCTGACCCGTCCCACACCCTGAAGAGCCGTGGGGCTATGCGGCCTCGAGGGCTGCATGCAGGTCCCGCTGTGGGGGGTAACTGCTTGGGAGGGGACGCGCACCCGGCAGGTGGCCGCTGTGCGGCAGGCGGCCAGCTACCTCAGGGACCACGGGTGGCGGGAAGGGGTCCCGGGCTCCGGGCTCCCGCGCCACACACCCCCTTTGTCAGGGTGGTTTTTCTAATAAGGGGAGGGTGAGGACTGTCCAAGCAACAGTAGTTGCCAAAGAGGAAAAAAAACCACTAGACACTTAAATTTTGTAATTTTTATGTGGAAACGTCTGTTACCGTGGAGAAAAGCTTAGCGTTGTCGCGTTGTTGAGTAGTAAAGCGGGAGCCGGTGCTGGTTGGAGGCGCTGCATCTGCTGCTGAGAATGGGATGTTTTGAAAAAGAAAGACCAGCTCAGCGGGCTTCTTTGGAATTACCTGATTTTAGTGACTTCAGCTCCCGGAACGGCAGGCCTGACCTCGGCGGAGGGGCCCCGGACGGCAGCTCAGTGCTGGCCGGGTCCGCACACTGGTGGACAGCTGAGAAACGACAAGTGGAGCACAAGACCAAGACTGCAGCTTTTAGTTAGAGTGTAAATTCCAGGTTTTCCGAGTTTTTATTCTGTGGGGTAAGATCCAGCCTTTCTGTTCGTCTCTTAAAAGTCTCTTCCTCCGGCCCCCTTGGGGTTCGCATGCAGCGAGGCAGACAGAGCCTCTAGAGGGCCCGCGGCCGTGGGAGCGGAGCGGTCAGGGTCAGCCAGGGGCAGAAAGCAGCACGCCGGGAGCCGCTCCGACCGTGACCCTGGCGGGGACCCTGCTCACTTTCCTTTTCAGAGGCTGCTATTTTTGATGTGGTTTCTTGCCCAATCCCATGACACTCCCCATCGAAGGCGCTGGAGCTCCCCCAGGTAGAGAGAAAGTTAAGAACAGAAACCACAAGGTTGGGATGTGTTGTGAATGAGAGAGAAGCCAGAGACCCGCTTAAGACTTTTTTTTTTCTTTTTGAAGCATGAAAAATTTTATGTTACTCTGGTCATAAATAAAATTTTAACTTCAACTTTGTGTGCTCAACTTTAGTTATGACAAGGCTTGATGTGATGTAGTTAATGAGAACGTTTACCCTGAGTTATCAGTTGTGAAGTCAAGTGACTACTTGAATGTGTTTAAGTTTTTTAAAAAGCAAATATTTAAGTTGTTGGTTTTGTAAAGACACGTTTACAAAGTGCAACCAGGGATGAGTGAATCTGAAAGTTGGTTAGACACAGGGTAGACAAGCATGGAAAATGATGTGGAAGAGGATATGAGACTGGAAAAGTGGAACCAGCTCAGGATGAGCGTCGAGTGCCTTCTTGCTGTCATGAACGGGGAGATCTGTGGTCAGTTCTGCTAACGCTTGTATTAAAGTGCAAATGTCTTTCAACAGGATTGATCTGTCAAACAATTTGAGCATCACTCATTTGCTTGGGTGTGATTTTGTCGGTGAGAAACACTGGCTCCGGGGGGGTGGGGGTGGTGACGACAAGAAGGCCCTATTGTAACAGCGCTCCATCTGCATCCCTCCATCATCCCGTGGTTGGCAGGAATGGGGGTGCGTGGTCTCACAAAACAGACCGTACTTTGTGGGATCACTGGGAGTGAGAACAGCCCAGGCAGCGATAAGGGACTGCTCTGAGCTCATGGGGCCCTACAGGGACATTTCAACGTGAAGTTGGATGTTTTCCAAGGCAGGGGAAGTCTGTGATTTAGAGGGTATTGCTGATGGTTTCTTAAAAAAGGTGCGGAGGACAGATCGAGTGGCTTCTGCTTGCTCTGTGCGGCTGCTAGAGCTTGGCGGGGTGAGGGCAGGAAGCGTCTGTGTGGCTGCGGTCTACTTGCTGGGCACGGGGTGCCCTGAGTCTGCGTGAAGCGGTGAGTGGTAAGCGGCGCTCACAAGTGATGGTTATTTCTTCAGGCCCCCCCCCCCCCCCCCCCCCCCCCCCCCAGCCCGGCCCACTCTTCAGTGAAGACCACCAGCACCTCAGAATTCTGTTTTATTCCATGTTGTGTTGCTTTATTTTTATGTTTACGTGTTTACAAACCCTTGTGTGGAGGGGTGACTTTCAGTAGATCACAGTGAGGGAGCTACTCTGCTAGGTACAAAATTTTAGTCCATCTTGAAATGGAAATGAAGTATTATTGCAAATGTGGCAACTTCCTTTCCTCCCCATAACAATGTAAGTAGAGAAGTCAGTTGTTAGTTACTTGGGAAAGCCTGTGTTCTTCAATATTTTGTTAACAGAAATTATACTTAGAGAAATTTAGATTTCACTGAGGCAGACATAATTCAGTTTCACCTTAAAATATTTTGTTGTTGTTTCTATAATTGTAGTTTGGAGACATTTGAAATTAGAATATTCTTTATTGATATTTTCAATATTGATAACATCCTCTGAAATAACTTCCTATGAAATCCAGGTTCTATGCCCTGTAACTAGTACGTTTGAGAACGAAGAGTTTCTCTTAAAGATTACTTAAGCGTACAAGGCAAGACCTGAGTGAAAATAATGCAGAATTCAACATTTTTCTGACTGGCTTTCAAAATGGCAGTTGAAATTAACCATGCAACGCTAAGGGGGCCTGAACTTGGACGGAAGTGAGCTCCAGCATCTGGTAGGTCGCAGTGGCACTGGTCGCTCAACTGCTCCCGCACTTGGTTGTTCAGGAGCAAGGACTAAGCACTGGTGACCCTGACCTGCCCGACTGTCCTGTTGGCTCGGGGTCACTCACGGTCCTAACGCAACTCTCAGTTTCTTTTGCTTTCTCGGTCTTCGGTGTCTGGATACTGAGAAAGATCCAGGGTCAAAACTCGGCTGAACATGCAGTCATCTTGCTGAAATGAGAGAGGACAGCAGAGGGTCAGCTCTCTGCTTGGGGACGAAGTGTCATCAAACGTCAAGGAAGGGCCACTAGGGAACCTGGATTCGCACTTAAAAAGGGGCCTCCTCATAGCCACTGGTCTCCGGTTAGGTCAGCTTCCCGCTGGTGTGTTCTCTGGTGAAGGTGCACGTACACGCCAGCCCAGATGACCGCGCTGAGGGGCTGCTGACAGTAGGCACGAGCGTCCCATGGGCAGAGGTCACGCGCTGCTGCAGGAGGACGCTCGCTCCGCGCTTGCCACACTCCTCACCTTCCCCTCACCCGCCTCCCTGACCCGGAAGCCCCAAACCCTTTCTCCTCAGTTTAGCCTGGAAACGCTGTAGAAGCCCAAGTCCCAGACAGCCAGCCCTGGGATTACTCTTCACCAGGTGTGTCTGCTGTGCGCGTGTGCGGTGCACGCGGTAGGAGCGGTTTTTCTCGTTCACCTGCCTTTGCCAGTCTGATTTACAGAGAACCTAAGATGGGTAGAGGAAAAAGATCTTTTTGGCTCCCCTACGCTGGGATGAGAATTTCCAGGGGTCCCCTTGGAGGCACAGGAAGGGAAGTTAATTTTTATCTTAGTTTAAATGAAAACTCAGGAAGTAAAGCCTAACTGTCCCCAAACTGAATGATCTGAATGAGCTGCTCTACTCCGTTAGCTCAGGTCAGTATTTTGAACAGCTTGAGAAAGGTGTGTGTGAATTCTAAGTTACTATACAACTTGGAATGTCTGATCAACTGGTTTTTTCCTCTGCTCCTTTAGTGCTACCCACAATGCATTTGTTTTGCCTAAAACATTCAAACATTAGAAAAATATGAAATAGGATATTAATAGTTTGCTGTGTATGTTAGCACGTATCTTTAACTGTTCTGCAAGTTTTGATTTTTCACTTAAAGCATATCTTTAAAATTTCTGTGTACTGCCATAGAAAAATACGAGTTTTTAAAATCTTACTTGGTTTAAAAAATCATTTAAGCCTACATTTATCAACTCCAGAAATCAAACCGTATCTCCAGACTCCACCAGTACTTGTGATGAGGTGTCAGGAAAGAACTGAGGGACACTTCTCCTCTCCCCGTTGGTGGTCTTTACCTCTGGATAGACGCCTATCAGTGCATCGGCTTTGGAATAGAACTCCTCTTTTAGGGAAATGATTATCATCTGAAACTGCTCTTGCGTCTGCTCTTTGATGTAACTTGAGACCTGCGGGGAACACAAAGCCCACGTTTCACCAGCAGGGAAAGGCCTCGTTGCTGGGCCCCTGGACGGTGACTGGGCCTGTCTCCGGCTTTGCCCATGGGAGGTGATAAGGCACTTGCCTTTCTGGTAACTCAGTAAATCCACTGTAACTGCAGAAATGGAAATAATTCAGATTCTAAAGAGGTTAGTAAAAAAGTTGTAAATCTTACTAAATCTAGCATCTAAAACTTTAAGAATGTTTTTAAGAACAGAGCTCTAACTTAAGATACCGTCAGGTGAAAATGCAATCAGCTTTCATAACAAGATAAAAACTGCCACTCAGACACTATGTGGGAAAGGACAGACTGGTATTTAAACTTCCAATTTCCTGTTTTGCTAACTTAAAGCCAGAAGTGGGGAAAATGGCATTATATATGTATTCATAACCATAATCTAATTATTTGGTTAAAGTTGAACTCAGTGGCTCCTTCAGGAAGCTCGAATCCAAGGCATGAGAATATAAGAACAAAATGGACTCTGGAGAGAAATGAGTCTTGTTGAACAAACTCTGCTCGGAACCCAGAGAAACATAGGGAAGAACTTGGCCACAGTTTCACAAAACGTCTGCCAACTTCCAGCTGGGGTAAGGGGCCAGAAGGGCTCTTCTCTGTCTGCATCGGTCCCGACTGCACCAGGGCGGTAAGGACGCAGCTCTGGAAGCAGGTACGGCAGCCCTGGGTGGGGAGCAAGTCACTAGCTCAGGTGAGTGATGAAGAGGGGAAAGTGCCCTTGGCCAAGAGGCTTGGATCCACAGGCAGAAGGAACTCCATCTGGCGTTCGAGGCCATGGTGGCCACTAGGATGCAGGACTGTGAAGTCCTAGGATGCTGTCAAGAATGGAAGGTGAGGCAGAAGGGACGCATTTGGCTTGGAGTGTTACCTGTGGTAAGGTAAATGGGGCACCCTGAGCACGGGACAGAGTGGGAGCTACTTTGGGTTTGGTCCTCCTCTATTCGCTCATGCTCAGTAGGGCAGTGGAGTGGCCAGGAGGGTAAATTTCAAGGGAAGACAGGAAGTTAAAAGGATTTTCATACATAGGATGGGTGCCAACAGAAGAGTCTTAAGTAAGAGTCTCTGGAGATGGTGGTAATACAAACATCTAAATTTTGCTAGAAGACACAGATGCCTTAAAAAACACAGTCCACAAAAATAGAGCCCCACCCCAACATACAGAACGTGGGTACAAAGTACCTAAAGTCACCTCTTCAAGGGAGATTTCTCCCAAATGAGTCAGGCCATCAAGTCCCATTAGCCAATGCACCTCGGCTGGCATTCAAAGAACAGATTTTCTGTTGCTCCCACGTCTTCCTTCCCTGGTTACTCTGAAATCTGGCAGGTCCCAGAAGGTGGCTCTTGCTGTCCTCCACAAGGTTCAAGGGACTGGGGATCAGCTTTCTACATTTTGGGACTGTGGAAGTTGACAGGCTGTCCTTAGGCACTCGGTGCCCTGTGCAGGAAGGGTCAGAGGAGGACAGCTCGGGATGCGCTGAAAGAAGACAGGCCCCTCAGCTACAGCTCCGGCCCCTCCCAGCAGACTCAGCCGACTGAGAAAGCAGGCGGGCCAGCTTCGGAGACTCAGCCTGCCAGGGTGGCACTGAGAACTGAAGACACCGCTCCGAGAAGGACTCCTTAGCCAAGCTCACAAGACTAAGTGTATAGCAGGATGCCAGCTTCCACTGTGCCTGGAATCGGAACCAGGAGTCTGATTCATCCATCTCCAAAACGACGGCTCTGGCAGTAGGACCATGACACCAGAGTCCGTGGGCTGCAGCTGTCCCGTCCCTCGGCAGCCATGGGCCAGGTACTGCCAGTGATGGACTCCGCGGCCTTTGGTCAGGCCTCCATGGCCGACTCCGTTCTCATGTCAGAAAGTCACAGTGGCGATATGTGGCTTCAGTGTCCCCTTTCAGGGGGCTTTTTAGATCTATGCTCTCATCTTGAAGGCTGACCTTAACTTGAACTCCCAAGAGTTAAACTGTTTGTTTCCTTAGTTCCCTCGTCTCAAATACTGAGAAATAGGATCATGAAGTGCAACAATCGGATTAATTTTAATAAATGTGGGGGGGGGGCAGAAGTTTGAACTTTAATTTCTTTGGAATTTTATTTAGAAGTGTTATTTTTAGACTTTATTAAACAACTGATTTGGTCCTATTTGCCACTGGGCCTCTTGGTGACCCTCTAGGTCCCAAAATCTAGATCTGGGGACAAGTTACCCACTAGCAGTGCTGTGGATTCAGTAAAACAATCCTCACCTGACTCCTATCCTGATTCCCTAATAATTCATTGAGGGTCCCCTAAACCTCGAATGAAAACTGCCCCAAATTTTCAGATATTTAACTTAGATTTGACTTTTAATCAGCAATTATCCAACAAACTGTGTGTGTTCAGGGTAAACTGTCTTTCTGACCAGAACATGATCCTCGAGTTGTAAGTGATCTACTAGAAATTCAAAGCAGAAAGAAACTGACCTTGCCAATGTTTGTGTTGTCCAGAGCTGCATCCACTTCATCTAACACAAAGAATGGAGCAGGCCGAAAACTAGAAAAAAAGTTACACTCCAGTAAGTTACAGCTTTCTATTAGGATTAACAGTATTCGGGGTAAATAAGATACATCATCTTGAATGCTTTAGCCTCAGTCACCAATGATCCCAATGTGCAATGTTCAGTCCGTGTCCCCCGTGACCACTGCAGGTGGCATTTGGGGTTGCCCCCGGCCTGTGGCTCTGACATCAAGGATGACCGTCTGCTCCCCTCACCTGACCCACCACTCCTTTCATCTCTTCCACCAACTCCTCTCAGTGCAGTGCCCTTGGGGTGCAGTGCTTACACACTAATTAGTTCCCCTGGTGATTTCATCTCTTCTCAGGGTTTCAATATCATCCATGTCTTGAGGGCTCCCACACTTGCCTCCCTTGTCCAGCAGCTTACTCGACAGCTCCATGTGGGTGTCTAATAAACAGCTCAAGGTCATCCAAGATCCCGCTCCTCACCTTCCACTCCAGAACTACTCCCTCCAGGGGTCTTCCCACTCTAGTTGATTAGGGGTCATCCTGCTGCCTCCTTCACACCCCACACCTTGTCTGCTCAGCCTCTGCTCTCACCCTGGTCCAGCCCACCCTCATCTTCCACCTTGATTGTTACAATAGTTCCCCAGCCCTGTGCCTGCCACTGTTGTATACAGTCTGTTCACTACAGATGCCAGGCTCTCTCTGGCCTCAGGACCCTTGCACTTGCTGTTCTCCATGTCTAGAACATTCTTCTCTTAGCTATCTGCAAGACTTACTCCCTTCATTCCTTCAAATCTTTGCTCAAATGTTGCCTTCTCAAGTAGGCCTTCCCAGGTGAGTCTTTAATACTGCAAACCCTACCCTGCTACTGCTACTTATGATCTCCATTCCCTACTTTTTTTTCTCTGTAGCATCTGTCATTTCCTGATAGTCTATATGTTAGAGAATTTAGTTTACTAATATACCTTCTCATTTGTCTTCCCCAATAAAAATGAAGTCTCTGAGGCAAAGATTTTGTTTTGTTCACTGCTGTCTCTCCAAAGCCTACACCGGCAGCCCCGGACACACAGTAGATATGTAATATCTGCTGAATAAATGGATGGCAGTGACACCTGGTACTAGTCCTGTTCTGCTGAGACTTGCTCAGCACAGACTCGTCGTTCGATTCCTGCGGCCTGCTCTCCCCAGAGTCTGCTGGCAATGCTATTTCCTGTTCCTCTCCTGTAATGGCCTCTTCTTTATCCTTGGGAGCAGTAAAAAGCAGCTGGAGAACCTAGGCTGATCTTCCTGGTCACGAAAGCAGAGAGGCTGCATCATGTGCACCTAGATCTTCATCTAAGGATTTGCATGTTGAAAGTCAGTTGCCCTAATTTTAGCTTATGTTTTCTTGATTTACTTCAACTGCCACCATTGGAAATGAGGTCAAACATTTTTTCAGAAGAAATACTTCACTTAACATTCTTTACATAAACACAGGTCTGTGAATAGGCACTAAGAAAATAATACAAAGGTCGGGAGTTTTTGTTCTGTTTGGGTTTGTTGTTGTTAACTGTTGGCAATCCTGATGTCATATGTGGCCATTCCAGTATTTCTTTTCTTTCTTTCTTTTCTGTAAAGCTGGAGTATTAGTAGCTACTGGTAATTATAGAAAATTAATGAAAATCTAAGACTGAATTGTGTGTTAGATTTGCAGTCTAAATTATTATAGGCCTAGAAATAGAACCCAAATATTGTCTGGCTAAAGAAAACAGTTCTGTATCACATATGCTAAAACGGGTCTTTTGTAGGAGGGTCCGTTTGGGTTCTGCCCTGATGCAAAATCAGATAGCTCGCCATGGTCTTACCTGTGCACGGCGAACAGGAGGGCTAATGCAGCCACACACCTTTCTCCCCCTGACAGATTGTCCATTGGCATGAACCGTTTGCCTGGAGCCACGCAGTTATAGCTAATTCCCTCTAGGTAAGGCTCTTCTGGGTTCTCTGGGCTAAGAAACGCCTGAAACACAGGTTATTTACTCAGCAAAATCAGAAAAGCAATTAGTAAATTTCAACTTTGGAAACTGCAATAGAGTTTAACTGCAAGATATTCTGTTGGTTAGGTTTTCCTCCATTGTGATGGCAAAATACAGATGCCTGCAGATAATGTACATAGCTGGCTCTACAGTGTGGTCACAGGAAACAGGGCTGTCTGGGTGGGGAGCAGAGGGAAAACACCCTAACACACACAAAGGATCAGGCCTCCCCACAGGCCTGCCAGGCAGACGTAGGCAGCACGTACCACCGTCTGACAAAAACAGTCTTCAGGCAGCCCACTCGGTGGCCCATTCACCAGCCACTTACTGAATACCTGCTGTGGGCCAGGTACTGTGGCTACAGAGATGAATCCTGCCTTTAAGGAGTTACTGGGTTTATTTCAGTCTTTACTGAAAATAACTATTTTTGGCTAAAATTCTCAATATCTGATCCAGGATCAACTTTCAGCCATAAAAGAACACCACGAGAAAGGTAAAAGCAGATGTGGAAGACCTGATCGACATCTTGAGTCCACATTCAGCACCACAGGATCTGCCATGGGGACTGACTGAGGATCGGGCAAGGGTTCTAGCAAAGAGACTATCAACACAATCCTGCCTTTGGTTCTTTCCTTCTCCTGATCCCAGGTCAGCCATTTCCCAAGACCCTCTACATTACAGGTACCTTCACTACAGAGACCACTGACCGTTCCATAAAATCAAATTAGCACCAGAGAGCAGAATTCCAGAACTGAAGAGAATCTGGAAACTAAATGACCAATCCCCTCATTTTTCAGATGAAGAGACAGGCCCAGAGAGGTTCTGCCTTGTCCAGGCTGGCCAGTGGTAGAGTGAGTGGGATCTAGAACACACCCAGTTACGATGGTAACCAATCTTCTGGACTGACTTTGCTCCAGAAGTGGGTCACTCAGATAATGTGACACATTTATTTCCCACCAGAAAACAACTACCACCAACACAAAGTTCCCAGTAACATCTGGGGGTGAAAAATACATACTTGGGCACTGACGTTTCTGCAGAGCTTCTTGTAGATTTGATCAATTGAGATCGAGACGTGCTCAAAACACTGGCTGAAAAGGTCGTATCTCCTTTTTTTCACCTGTTCAAACTCTTGCCTACACATTCTGGCTTCCTTTCTGCTGGCCTCAAAAGCTAAGAGAAAATCAGTGTTCTTTATTTTGCAGACCACTTAGGGGCTGGCTCCTCTTATTTCAACTTTAAAGCACAGAATATTATTAATTTTTTGTTAAGATTTTGTTTGAGGGAGAGAGAGCACAAGCAGGGGGAGCGGCAGGCAGAGGGAGAAGCTGAGCAGGGAGCCCGATGTGGGACTCGATCCCAGGACCCTTGGGATCATAACCTGAGCCGAAGGCAGGTGCTTAACAGACTGAGCCACCTAGGCATCCCAAAAGCGTAGAGTATTTTAAAAACTGGATTTTGAATTTGGTTGTCTTGAGTACAGTCTACCTTTAAAATACATCAATTGTTATTAATTCCAAGAACATGGCTCTTAAAATTGATGAGCCATTTTTCTAGTAGGGCTAATTTTAAGATAATGACAAATTCTGAAAGAGTATCTAATATGACCATCCTGCTGGTATAAAAAAATATCTGTTCTAAAATAACCAATACACCTGGAGCACCTGGGTGGCTCGGTTGAGCGTCTGACTCTTGGGTTTCTGCTCAGGTTGTGATTTCAGGGTCATGAGATTGAGCCCTGCATGGGGTGGGGGGGGGGGGGGGCCGGCGCGCACTCTCTCTCTCTCTCAAATAAATTAAAAAAAAATAATAAACCGGTTTTTGAGTTAAAGCAGAACACTTTCAAAAAGGAAGCAATTAGTATTAAAAATGCACATTAATATAAAACAACAGAGGAAAATATATGATACAAATAAATAAAAAGCTACATAAAAATAAAGCTACAATCCAGGGGGGATTGCTGGTGTTACAGAAATCCAAGCCCGCCACACCCAGGAATATGGCCTTGCTGACAACTATAGCCCAGGCTCACCATCTGTGGACTCCTGAAACCTGTCTCTGACTGTCTTTAGGTTCTCCAGGGCTCTCAGGTTTGGGGCCGCAGTCTTCAAGAGGATGTCTTCCTGGGATGCCACCTGTTGCAGCAGGAGTCTCAGGTGGGTCTCCACTTCCTTATCAGTTTGTAGAGCCTATTATTGGGTAAAGAACAGCAATGATAGCTTGCCTTTCCAAACTGTTGAGTAATTAGGCACAGGGCCCTTCAGGATCGGGCCGCTGCTCCCTCCCTCCCTCCACAAACATGCCTTCCCTCCCTCGAACCCCTCTGAGTCTGAAATGCCAGCAGGCTGCGCTATCCCTAGCTTCTGGAGCCGGCTGTGCTCATCCACGGCTCTAGTGTTAGAGACCCTGCTCTCCTGGAACCCGCATCCCTTCCGTACTTCCTCATCTGGCTAAAAAGAATTCCTCAATTCACATACTACCTTCACTTATTCATTACAAAATACTGATTGTTTACTATGTATTAGGCATTCAGTGATGAAAACTGTTCTGGCCTGGGACGCCTGGGTGGCTCAGTCGGTTAAGCGTCTGCCTTCGGCTCAGGTCATGATCCCAGGGTCCTGGGATTGAGTCCCGCATCGGGCTCCCTGCTCTGCGGGGAGCCTGCTTCTCCCTCTGCCTCTGCTTCTCTCTCTGTCTCTCATGAGTAAATAAGTAAAACCTTAAAAAAAAAAAAAAACGGTTCTGGCCTTGCCCTTAAAGATCTCACAGGGAAGTCAGACCCACACACTGGCATTGACAACAGTGCGAATACGCTCTGAACACCAACCACAGGTGCTGCGAGGCAGAGAGAAGGGACCCAACTTCGGGGGTGGGAGGGAGGGGCAGCACTGAAGCTGAAACCAGAACAGTGGATAGAGCTTGAATGAGGAGGGAAGGGCAACCTTCCAGGAAAGTGTTCTTGTCCTCCCAGGATCTTTAATTTATATATGATAAAGGTGATGTTTTAAGTCCCTGAGAAGAGAATTACTTGAAACATGTTGCGTAAATGGGCTAACTTAGGTCACTTTTTAAAAACAGATTCTTACCTTATACCATATGTCAAAATAAATTTCAGATGAATTAAATAGGTAATGAAAGCAAAACCAGGAACAGGAAGAATATTTATAAATATTTACTCAGTAATAAGGTGGGGAAGGATTTTCTAAAATGAAAGCATTAAATAGACTATAGAAGAGACAAAAGCTTTTTTCTCATTGCCTCAAAATAGCATAAATAAAATCCAAGAGCCCAATGAATCTCACAACATATATTAAGAACGTGTGAAATTAAAAGATGTGGGTATTGCTACTTGGCGTCTGCTCTCTACTCCCTCCTTTCTCACAGAGCCCATGTTTAACCATTTCTCCCTCAAGCGTCCCCTGTAGCTGGGGGTGGGGTGGGGTGGGGGTCCCTGCTTGATGAAAGGCTAGTCAGGATGGAGTCAAAACAGAAAGAAACACAGCATTGTAGTATGGCTTATAGGGGTGCCTGTGACGCAGAGCTAGAGCTGCTCAATTAAAGAGCCCTTGAAACTGCATCCCAGGTGTGTACCCTGCAGCTGTGAATGCAGGGGCCACAGCGGAACCCTGACGGGCAGAAGCCAGGACGCTGGAGCATGGTGGCTACTTCTGTCTCTTGCAGGATTTCTCAGAGACTAATAATCATTGTGCATCTTCAAGGAGACAGCCCTCCAAAAAACTGGCTGACCACAGAAGCTTTTCTTCTTTGGGAAGAAATTTCACGATACTCATGTTCTGCTGAACACACAGTGAGAAATGCTGATCTAAACATTTTTAAAAAGCCACCTACTTAAACCATTTCTTCAAAAACCATTAGGCAATCTACTTTTTTCCCCTAAACGTAGGCTCTATGGTCTAAAAAGTATTCTGTAGTATATTTAAATATTCACTATCACAGTGAGTTAGTCCTAACAGAAATCTTTGGATTACCTTCAGATCGTCTCTTAGAGAGCTGTAGTCTATCTCGATGGCTGCTTCCCTCTCATAGATGTCAACTGTCACCTGGGTATCTTCTGCTTCAGTTCCCAACTGAAACACAGATGAAGCCCTTTCTTTGTTATATGAAATGGTGATCTCATCCATCTGCCCAAGCCTTCCAGTTGATTCCCACCTCACTCCTTACTGGGGCGTCCAAGGCCATGATCTGGCAACAAGATCCCCAGGTACTTCCATGCGCACAGTATGAGTTCAGAACTAGTAATCTAGTATAGTCTCTCCCACAACAGAAGAATCTTCTACAAGAAGACCTGGCAGATCTAGGTAACATACCTTTTTTTTTTTTTTTTTTTTTTAAGATTTTATTTATTTGAGGGGTGCCTGGGTGGCTCAGATGGTTAAGCATCTGCCCTCGGCTCAGGTCATGATCTCTAGGTCCTGGGATCGAGCCCCATGTCGAGCTCCCGGCTTGGCAGGGAGCCCCTGCTTCTCTCTCTCCCTCTCCCCCTGCTTGTGCTCTCTCTCTCTCTCAAATGAATAAATAAAATCTTAAAAAAAAAAAAGATTTTGAGAGAGCACACACTTTCCTTCCAGTGGAAGGAAAATCTCAGGTCCCACCTACCAATTACAGTAAGACAAGTACTCCTATAATGATTATTGTAATTATTTCTACCCAGTAATCCTTGTTCAGCCCTCTGGAGAGAGAGAATTTAGACCTCATGCCTTTTCTGTTTCAGGCTTTATGGAGAACATCTTGTATAGCATCCCCATTACATAGCCACTTCTAGATGTGCTTACAAAATTCCAGTCAGGGAACTCACCACTAAAGGCCCTCCATCTTTCTGGTAGCAAGTGTTCCCTAGGAGCAGAAATCTGTCTCTGTGGCCTCTACTCCCTAACCCTGTATCCCCCTTGGGACCAGAAAGAACAAATGTGATCCTCCTCCTGTGATAGATTGTCTTCTAATGGAGGAGAATGATTGTATTCCCCGAGTCTTCTCTTCCCAGCACAACACGGTCTGGGCCTTTTTGCTATGCTGAATGCTTTACTCTTAAGAAGCATCAAGCTTTAAAAAGTGAACATAATATTCCATTTGGCCTGACCAGCACAAAGTAGAGCAGAACTATCATTTTTTCTTTTTAGATAATGATTCAGTATTAGTCCAGCTTAAAGCCTTTGATACCTGCTCTGAAATACCCCACGAGTATGAAATTCTTTCAAGCCAGTGAAGTCATTTGACATTCATATGGGCATGCTGGGGGACAATTCTGAAGGTTCACTAACTGAAAGCAATAGGAACAAAGCAGCAGCATGAATACTTGACCAGTAACACTCACTTCAGTGTCAGCCATTAAAATTGCTTCCTCCTCTCTGTAACCTCTTCTAAAATTACATTGCCTTTTATAAACACGTTCTATTTCGATAGTATAATAACTATTGTTTCTTTGCTCCCATCTATTTCTGCTGTTCACAGACCCCTCCCTTCTCTCTCTGACCCAGAATTCCCTAACAGAGAGCGCAGGGGAGAGTTCTCTTTCCTCTCTGGTCAAAGCTAGTGGTTGTAGCTGCAGCCTTGTGGGGAAAGCCGATTTGGGAGAATAAAGCCAATATATACTGAGCCAGAAAGAGTTCTTGACGGTGTTCGAATTCCTGGACTGAGTCCAGCATGAGACCGCCCCCTCTCCCTATCCCACCCCCCTACAGCCCTATCCCTTTACTCCCTTTAAAGCCATCTGAGTTGGGTTTAGTCTCTTGTGGCCAGGAAAGGGTTTTCTCCCTTCCTTACCTCTTTCTGCAATGTGACCTCTGCTACAATTGAGAAAAAAGACAGAGACTTTTTGAGTGTAAAGTTATGAGATCTGGTCAACGTTGGCAAGAGAAGAAGTATTTTATATTTTATAGATGCTTCACTCTGAAGAATCCAAAGGACTCAGGGCACTTCTGGGGTGGGGGATAGATGGAACAGAGTAGCTGTCTGTCTGCTGGGGCAGAGCAGAGAGGGGAGGAGGGATGTGGAAGGGAGACCCCGGGGAAGAGCTCAGAGATGACCTGAGAGGCAGGACAAACCCTTCTGTCACTGGCTGTGGATGGGCTAATGGGGAGATGCTCTTTCCGAAGTGCACAGCAGCTGCTTCCCTAACACCAGCCCCAAAGGTCACTGACGCCAACAGCTCGAATTCTCTGATTCCTCTTGGGATCTAATGTGTAGGAAAGAAACTCCAGCCCATCCTGTGACGCTAAAAGGACATGGATCAGCAAGAGACAGAACTGCATGAAATACCCAGTCCTCTGCAATGACGATCGTGGGAGGAGGAGATGCCTTCTCCACTCCTAACGGAGCTTTAGGCCCAGGGGAAGCGTCTGCAGACCTGGGACTTCACTAAGCAGCCAAAGGGCATCACATAAAGTTCCCCACGACTGCACTTATTTTGAAATCCTGAGGTAGAATACCTCCACTTCAATGATGTCATCCAGTGATCCCAACAAAAGGATTATTTCAATGTCTTGAACTTTGCAATCAAGCAGCAGATTATGCTTCTCTAGCCGTTTCTGTTCCAAAGAAGTTTGAATGATTACAACTTCTTTTTGCCATTTTCCCGCTTCCCTGTAAATACACAGATATGAAAAGT
The DNA here is from genome assembly GCF_011800145.1 of Mirounga leonina. Taxonomy (NCBI): domain Eukaryota; kingdom Metazoa; phylum Chordata; class Mammalia; order Carnivora; family Phocidae; genus Mirounga; species Mirounga leonina. The sequence goes on along the minus strand of NW_023270739.1, from coordinate 1,161,182 downwards.
GATACTTTACTCATGTAAAGTTGCACCAAAGAAGAAAAATGAATGTGTTATAAACTCACATGGAAAAAAGATTTTTTCCTATGAGTTCTATAAGTTCTAGAGTTACCTCACTGATGCTTATAATATAAACTTTAACTTTCTTGAGAAAGGCCATGAATGTAATTAGTTAATCCTAGGGAGCATTTTTTAAATAAACAATTACTTTAATCAGGCTAGCTTTGTGTCCTACGTTGTTTTAAAATCTATATAATTTTTCAAGCTGCATTTCTTCCTCAATATGAGCTCTACATTTTAGAATCTCAAAATAAGAGAAACAACCTTTTAATAAGAGAAATGTCTTACCAGTTAAGTCATTACGTATCTAATGGTCTGAACTTTTCCTTTTACTACAGCCACTATTAATATAATGCCCTCTATCTTAAATGAATGAGGGCTTGGGGGTTTTACCAGTTAAAACAATGTGGGATTTTAAAGAGGACCTAGAAATAGGACCAAAAATAAATTAAGAAGTATATGGTTTTCAAAAATACAATGATGAACAGAGATGTAGTTCTGTTTATACTAAATACAAGAGTGAAAAAAAACTCAGGAGTAAATGAACTTTAATTCCACTCGAAAATCTTAGACGAAGAACTTTCTGACTCTGTCCTGAAATGCTGAAAGTCTTTAACCAGTGAGGAAAACCATGAAATGCCAAGAGTTGACCAAACCAGAGCACATTTCATGTGATTGCTTACGGTCATGTCCAATCATACAGGAAAGCAGAGGTCACTGTGGTACAGCAGGCTGCCTGATTCCAAGTGTCTTTGTCCCCATCATGACAGAAACACAGGCTTATCACATGCCAGGTACCGTTCTAAGTGTCATATGAACAGTCCCTCATTTAATCCTTACACCTCTCCTGGGAGGAAGGCACTAGGAGTATCCCCATGTTACTATTTACTAGAGGAGGAAATGAAGGCATAGTATGTAAGCAGTAGAACTGGGGTATGCAACCACACAGACTGGCTCCAGATCTCACCCCCACCCCGCCCCGCCAGGCTTTGTCCCACAGGCGGACTAGAGAGGGGCCTGGTACAGCAGTGTCTGAGGGATTTAGGGTAAGGGACTCTTCATACATGTCCATGTTTTCTTCTGCCAAAGAGTACTATTCACTCTAAAGAACTAATCGCCTCTTTTGGTTTTCCTCCAAACGAGAACACTTGAAAGGTGTGATGTGGGACTAAAAGCACCAAGGGTACATACTCAAATAACAAAACTTCCTACAATAAATTTCAAATTGGTAATAAACGTCTTTAAAATTCTGGTTATGGTCCTTCAAACTGATACACTGAATTACCTATCAATAGCCAAAAATTTCTTCCGTTCTTCTTCCAGCTGAGCTTGGACCTTCTCAGCGTTGGCATTCTGAGTGACAAATACGTCCTTAAGTTGCTGCCGCTTTGCCATGAGTTCATCCACAATTTGCAGACAATTTTCTTCAGCCTGAATGAAGATGATTTGCACTGTAGACTCACCATTGTTTACATTAATAAGGTCAACAGATCATCTTATTGTCAAGAAACCAACCCAGTGATTCTGGGATAAACCCTTATTCTGTGTGCTGCCTGAACCTCTATCCCAGCATGTGACCCACTCTGGTTCTACACTTCTTGGAAATTACTGCCTGCCTTTGTCCTTCACTTTGGATTCGTTCCTCAGCTTGCTGCCATCTGACTTCTGTTCCCATTGTCCAGTGAAAATGTTCTTGCTGCTATGACCTCTTAATTGGTAATCTGACCCCCGCCTCCCCTCCGCCCAGAGTGGTGGGGTTTCTGGCTCTATCTTCGTAACCCATGTGACCACTCCTTCCAGAATTCCACCCTTGCCTCACTGCTCTTCATGGTCCTCTGCTCTGCCCGGGAGTCTCAACCACTCATACATGGTTTCAGTTCACTCCCATAAAGTAGCCCGGGCTCTTCCCACCATCTGCGTGCTCTTCACCTGCCAGAGATCACTGCCTAGGTATCACACAGGCAATTCAAGCTCCATGGGTCCAGAATGTTCTCCCTTTAACTTGCTCCTCTGTCCACCAGTCAATCACCCAAACTAGAACCCAGGAGTCATCAGTGGCATCCCCCCTTGCCTCCCACGCCCACTTCAACATCTAGTAATTCATGAAACTGCTGATATGACTTCCAGTATTTCCCAGATCTGCCCACCACCTTTTGGGTCACCAGGAGGACACTTCAGGAGCTCGACCTGTGTTTACTCAATGGAGGAAGTCATCATCTCAGTGATGGGGCACCTCAGCCACCTGTTCTTGGTTACCTGCTTTAGGTCATCAATGTCCTCTCTGCCTTTCTGGATGGTTTCTTTTAAAGTGTTGATCTTACTCAGTTTCTTCTTCAGCTGATTGCGACTATATTCGAGTTGAACGTTAAGACGAGTTTTTTGTTTCTCAAATTCTAATCTAGTATAACAGAGTCAAGTGTTATAAGTGGTAAAGAGTCTTTTAATTCTTTACTTTTTAGTTGTTATTATGGAAAATGTCAAGAAAATACAGAAGTAGAAGGAATACTATAAGGAGTTCAGTTCACGGTCAGTCCTGTTCCATCGATAGCTGTACTCGTGACTGCTCCACCACTGGGGTATCTGAAGCACATTTCAGACATCATATAACGTCATCTGTAAATATTTAAGTCTGTGTCTCTGCAAGTGAAGTGACCATTAACACAAAACCACAAGCTACTATAGATAAAAATGATGACAATTCCTTAATATTAGATTGCTCTCATTGCCAGATTTCCTAAGTCTCATTAAAAACTAAACTGGTTTGTTTGAATCAGAATCCATACATTGCATATAAATATATGTTTCTTCAGTCTTTTGTTATCTGTGGGCTCCCCCCCCCCTTTAAGTTACAATTGATGTACTTATTCTCATTTATTTGTCTGTCTTTCCAAATGGCTAGTCATCCACAAACTCCCAACTTGGGAATTGAAGAGCGTATCTTTCCTGAAGCTCCTTCCTCCTTTGCCAGCCTCACAGACTCCTCATAAAGAACTCCAAGACCAACTGTAGCTCCTCCTTCTCATCCTCTCTCCCTCACATACCCTGCTAAAGGATCATTCAATCCAGACAGATTTTCAAGCACTAACTGTTACCAGAGACTAACTGTGCTAGATACTGCTGATACAAAGACCACCACAACAGTAATGATTAAAAATAGAGTGATATTCACTGAGACGTCACTGTGTCCCAGACTGTCACTCATGCTTTTGCAAGAATTAACTCACTTCAGTTGTAGGACTCTCTGAGTGGCTAATACTACCATCCCTATTTATGAGGAAGCTGAGCAGACAAAGCACAGAGTCAAGTTTCTTGCCGAAGGCTACCCCATGAGGAAGGGATGGAGGGGGCGTGACACAGAGTCCCTGCTCTTAACAACTTTGGTTAAGTGCCTGCAGGAGGGGTTAAGAACAAACCCTTGAAGGATTTATTCCTGCTGCAGGAGGCAGACATGCAGACTATGTACGACGGAAACACTTCTTCACTTGGCTCTGGAACACCATGCCACTCTGGCTTTCCTATCCCCTCACTGGCTGCTCCTTTGATGGTTCCTGGTGATCTTACCCAGGCCACATGGCTTTAAGTACAATCTGCATACAAACAATCCCAGAATTTATACCCCCAGCCAGGACCTCTCCCATGAACTCCTAACTTACACATTTAACTGCCTACTCCACATCTCCAATCGGATGTCAAAGGCATCCCAGGACACATAATGGATAAGCCACTAGAAGCAGTAAGAGGTTTTAGCAAACTTATGTTACACCAATCTAAAATTTGATAGCGTTTTTCTACACCAGTAGAAGCCAATTAGAAAAACATAAAAATAAATACTCGTAAGAAAAAAAAAACTATAAAATACCTATGAAATAACTTAAGATCACATAAGATCTCTATGGAAAAAAAACTTTAAAATTCTAATAAAGGATATAGATGATCAGAATAAATGAAGAGACATACCAGGTTCTTAGGTTAGAGGACTCGATATTTTGAAGATGTTCTCCCCAAATAAATCTATAAATCTGATGCAATCTCAATCAGAATTCCAGTTGGATTTTTATGAGAAACTCAATAAACATTAATAGGCATAATTCTTTACAAAGAAAATCTATCAAAGTTCAAGTAGACTTCAGAAAAAAGAATATGACAGGAGGATAAAGAAGGGGCATTTCACAGTGATAAAGGGATAAATTCATCAAAAAGACATAATGTTCCCAAATTATGTATGGACCTAATCACAAGGCTGTAAAATAAATGAAGTAAAAACTGACAGAACTGGAAGAAGAAACTGACAGATCCAAAAGTATACTTGGAAATTTCAACACTCCTCTCAGTGTTTGCTGAACAACTAGGCAAAGGACCAGTAAGTACAGAGAGGACTTGAATGATACTAACCAACTGGATTTAACTGACACCCAAAGAACACTCCATCCAACGGCGGGTACCTAATAAACAACACACTTCTAAACACCCCATGGGTCATTGAAAGAAATCACAAAATATTTGAAAATATTTTGAATGGAATGAAAATGAAAATACAACATACCAGAAGTAGTGGGATGCAGCTTAAGTGGTAATTACAAGGAAATATATAGTTTAAAATGCTTATATTAGAAAATAATTAACCCAAAAGAAGAAGAAAATAATAAAAGAGCAGAGATCAATAACACAGAAACAGACAAACCACAGAGAAAATCAATGAAGCCAAGAGCTGCTCTTAGAAAGGATCAATAATAAATTAATAAAATGAATACACCTCTAGCTAGGCATCAATAAGAAAAGAAAGAAGATAAATCACCAATATCAGAAACGAAAGAAAGGACATCAATATAGATCCTACAGACATTAGAAAGGATAAAAAGCAAATATTATTAATAACTTTGTTAATAAATTTGACAACATGGATGAAGTACATAAATTCCTTGGAAGACACAAACTACCAAAACTAACTCAAGAACAAAGATATCCTGGAGAGTCCTATATTTATTAAGAGAACTGAATCAATGTCCTCTCTGCCTTTCTGGATGGCAGAAAACCTTCCCACAAAGAAAGGTGGGTGGCCCCAGTGGCTTCACTGGCAAATTTTACCAAACTTTTTTGAGAGACGTAATATAATTCTACAAAAACCCTTCCAGAAAACATAAAAGGAGACAATTCTTGAATCATTTTGTGGGTCTGGCATTACCCTGATACAAAAATGTGATAAAGGTATTGCAAGAAAAGAAAACTATATATCAGTACACTCATGAATGTAGATGCAAAAATCCTTAATGAAATTTTAGCAAATGAAATCCAAAAATATGTGAAAAGGATAATACAATATTACTGAGTGGGGTTTATCCTGGGTATGTAAAGTTGGTTTAACATAATCAATATATCATATTAATAAACAACAAAAAACCCCAACCATGCAATCACTCAAAAAAAAAAAAAATGGCAGAAAAAGTATTTGACAGAATTCAATATTCATTTATAAAAAATTTCAGCAAACTAGAAATAAAAAGGAACTATCTCAACCTGCTAAAGGGCACCCTAAAGTTAAAACCATACTTAACTGTGAAAGACTGAGTGCTGTGCCCCTAAGACTGGGAATAAGGCAGGATGTCTGCTCTTACCACGTTTATTTATTCAACATTGTACTGGAGGTCCTAGTTGTGCAATAAGACAAGAAAAGAAATAAAAGGTGCACTAATTGGAAAAGAAGAAATAAACTTTTTTTCACTGAAATACAATCATCTATGTAAAAAATCCTAAGGAATCTAAAAAAAAGAGCTCCTAGAACTAATAAGTGCAGCATAATTGAAGGATACAAGGTCAGTTTATAAAAACCATCTTGGGTGCCTTGGTGGCTCAGTTGGTTAAGCATCTGCCTTTGCTCAGGTCATGATCTCAGGGTCCTGGAATGGAGTCCCGCATCAGGCTCCCTGCTCAGCGGGAGCCTGCTTCTCCCTCTCCCTCTGCCTGCTGCTCCCCCTGCTTGTGCTCTCTCTCTACCAAATAAATAAATAAAATCTTAAAAAAATAAAAATAAAAACCAATTATTTAGGGGCTCCTGGGTGGCTCAGTTGGTTGAGCACTGAAACTCTTGATTTCAGTTCAGATCATAATCTCAGGGTTGTGAGATTGAGCCCTGTGTCATGCTCTACACTCAGTGTGGAGTCTGCTTGAGATTCTCTCCCTCTGCCTCTCACCCCATTCTCTCTAAATAAATAAATAAATCTTAAAAAAAACCAGACCAATCTTATTTCAATATACTACCAACAATCTATTTGAAATTGATAATTAAAAACAATTCTATTTATAATAGCATAAAGATATAAGGTACTTAGAATAAACCGAACAAAATATAAGACCTGTACACTGAACACTAAGAAATACTAATGAGAGAAATTAAGGAAGATCTACATAAGGAAGATCTACATAAGACAGACACCATGTTCGTGCATTAGTATTGTTTAAATGTCAATTCTTCCCAAATTGATTTATATATTCAACACAATCCCAATCAAAATCCCAGCAGACTTTTAAGCAATTGAAAAGCTGATCCTAAAATGTACATGGAAATGCAAAGGACATAGAATAGGCAGGGGCGGGGCGCCTGGGTGGCTCAGTCGTTAAGCGTCTGCCTTGGGCTCAGGTCACGATCCCAGGATCCTGGGATCGAGCCCCGCATAGGGCTCCCTGCTCCGAGGGAAGCCTGCTTCTCCTTCTCCCACTCCCCCTGCTTGTGTTCCCTCTCTTGCTGTGTTTCTGTCAAATAAATAAATAAAATCTTAAAAAAAAAAAAAAAGAATAGACGGGCTTGACCTTCCTTGTCCACTGTTGTAGTCTCAGTGCCTAGAAGGGTGCCTGGCTCATGGGAGGCTTACAGTAAATAGGTGCTGAATGAATGAATGGACCATGAGAGAATTAGAATAAAATTCAAGGAAATGGGCCAAAATAGTGATAGTTTTTATTTCTGGGCAATGGGATAATGACTGATTTTTTTAAAAAGTTTTCTCTATGTTCTCCAAGAGGCACATACTACCTTTTGTATTTAAAAATTATACTTGATTATAAACCCACAGCTGGGGCTCCTAAGTGGCTCAGTCAGATAAGCATCCAACTCTTGATTTTAGCTCAGGTCATGATCTCAGGATCGTGAAATCAAGCCCCACATCAGGGTCCATGCTGGGCATGAAGCCTGCTTGAGATTCTCTGTCTCCCTCTCCCTCTGCTCCTGCACGCCCGCCCCCTTCTCTAAATAAATAAAAAGAAAAACCCACAGCTAAGATTATATTCAATGGAGGAAAACTGAGAGCTTTTCCTCTAAGGTCAGGAATAAATAAGCATGTCTACTCTCACCACTTTTATTCAACGTGGTACTGGAAGTCCTAGCTACAGCAATCAGACAAGAAAAAGACATTAAAAAAAAAGAAAAAGACATAAAATGCATCTAAATTGGTAATGAAGAAGTAAAACTTTCACTATTTGCAGATGACATGATACTATATGTCAGAAACCCTGAAGACTCCACCAAAAAACTACTAAAACTGATAAATGAATTCAGTAAAGGTCTCAGGATACAAAATCAATCTACAGAAATCCACTGCATTTCTATACACTAATAATGAAGCAGCAGAAAGAGAAATTAAGAAAACAATCCCATTTATAATTACACCAAAAATATAAAATACCTAGGAATAAGCTTAACCAAAAAGGTGAAGGACCTGTACTCTGGAAATTATAAAACACTGTTGAAAGAAACTGAAGACAGCACAAAGAAATGGAAAGACATTCCATGCTCATGGATTGGAAGAATAAATACTGTCAAGTCTATACTACCCAAAGCAATCTACAGATTTAATGCAATCCTATCAAAATTCCAATAGCATCTTCCACAGAACTAGAACAAATAATCCTAAAATTTGTATGGAACCACAAAAGACCCCTAAAAGGCAAAGCAACCTTGAAAAAGCAAAAGAAAACTGGAGGTATCACGATTCCAGATTTCAAGTTATACTACAGAGCTGTAGTAATTAAAACAGTATGGTACTGGCACAAAATAGACACACAGATCAAAAGAACAGGACAGAAAGCCCAGAAATAAACCCACAATTATATGGTCAATTAATCTTTAACAAAGAATATGCAATGGTATTGGGAAAACTGGACCACTTCGTTTATACTCTATACAAAGAAGAAACTCAAAGTGAATTAGGGACCTAAATGTGAGACCTGAAACCATAAAAATCCTAGAATAGAGCTCAGGCAGTAATGTCTCTGACACTGGTCATATCAACTTTTTTCTAGATAGGTCCCCTGAGGCAAGGGAAACAAGAGCAAAAATAAAGTATTAGGACTGCATCAAAATAAAAACCTTCTGCACAGCAAAGGAAACAATCAACAAAACTAAAAGACAACCTACTAGATGGGAGAAGATATTTGTAAATAACATATCCAGTAAAGAGTAGGATCTAAAATATATAAAGAACTTATACAACTCAACACCCCAAAATAAAATAATCCAATTAAAAATGGGCAGGGGCAGCTGGGTGGCTGTCAGTCAAGCATCAGCTCAGGTCATGATCTCAGGGTCCTGGGATTGAGCCCTGCGTCAGGCTCTGTGCTCAGCAGGGAGTCTGCTTCTCCCTTTCCCTCTGCCCTGCCCCTCCCCCCCCCGCTCATGCTCTCTCTCTCAGATAAATATATAAAAAATCTTAAAAAAATAAAATAAAAACTGGGCAGAAGACATGAACAGACATTTCTCCAAAGAAGACATACAGATGGCTAACAGACACATGAAAAAATGCTCAGCATCACTCATCATCAGGAAAATACAAATCACAGTGAGATATTACCTCACACCTGTCAGAATGGCTAAAATCAAAACACAAGAAACAAGAGGTGTTGGCGAGGATGTGGGGAAGGGGGAGCCCTCATGCACTTTTGGTGGGAATGCAAACTGGTGCAGCCACTGTGGAAAACAGTATGGAGCTTCCTCAAAAAGTTAAAAATAGAACTACCCTATAATCCAGTAATCACACTACTGGGTATTTACACAAAGAATATGAAAACATTAATTCAAAGGGATAGATGCACCCCTATGTTTACAGCAGCATTATCAACAATAGCCAAATTATGGAAGCAGCCCACATGTCCATCGATTGATGAATGGATAAAGAAGATGTGGTATATATATATACAATGGAATATTATTCAGCAACAAAAAAGAATGAAATCTTGCCATTTGCATGGATAGAGCTAGAGAGTATTATGCTAAGTGAAGTCAGTCAGAGAAAGACAAATACCATATGATTTCACTCCTCTGTGGAATTTAAGAAACAAAACAAATGAACAAAGGAAAAAAAAAAAGAGACAAACCAAAAAACAGACTCTTAACTATAGAGAACAAATAGTTATGAGAGGGGAGGTGGGTGGGGGGATGCGTGAAATAGGTAAAGGGGATTAAGAGTATAGTTATCTCGATGAGCACTGTGTAACATATGGAACTACTGAATCACTATATTGTACACCTGAAATTAATATAACACTGTATGTTAACTATATTGGAAATAAAAAGTAAAAACATAAGTAAGAATAAAAATTATATTTGATTTTTGTATCTAAATGAAAGATGTTAACTAAACTTCTGCAGTAATCATTTTACAATACACATAATTCAAATCATTATGCTGTACACCTTCACAGTGATGTATGTCAATTATACCTCAATAAAACTGAAAAAAAGAGAAGTGCCTAATACAAAATAAACCAATCATCTAGATAAGTACAGTAAAGTCTAGATCTTAAATAATCTGCAGTCATAAATGCTTTGTTTCCTATTTCTGCATGACTTTTACTGCTTTTAAATATAAAATGACTATATCTTGGGCAAAGGGACTGTCCTTTGACCTACAATACAACCTTGTCATCATCACTATTGTACCCTTCAATTCAGAATTTATAGTCATAATTCCAATGCAATTATATTCAAATAAATAATACATGGATATGGTACAAAGTTAAAAAGATGTAAGAATACAAAAAAGTAAAATATCTCTATCCCTCCCTCTCAGTCTCCTCAGAGGCAACCACTCTTAACGATCTCTGAACACATACATGTACATATATTTTTCCCCAGAATGTCGTTTGTCTTGATTTTCTTCATGGTGCTGTTGCCATGCAAAACACGTTATTTCATACATTTGCATTTTTTCTTTTCTTTTGTGGCTTCCAGGATTTATGTCATACTGAAGGACCTTCTCTGATCTGAGATTATTTTTAAAAATTCTCTTATGACTTATTCTAGTATTCTTATGCCTTCATTTTATTTATTGAAATCTTCGATTCAGCTGGCATTAATCTAAGAAATGAGACAGGGATCCAAGTAGGTTTTTTTCCAGGTTGCAAACACATGTATTCCCAACATGATTTACTGAAGAGTATATTTTTTTTCCACTGATATGAAATGCCAGCTTTATATTAAATCAAATTTCCCTTATAGATCTGAGTATATTTCTGTACTCCACTTGTGAGCAAGCACCTCAAGATTTTAATTAATCCAACTTTATACATGTTTTAAAATCTGGGACTTCTAGTCCATTCTCATTACCTTTTCCAGATTTTTCTTAGCTAGTTCTGAATGTGAACTTTAGAATCAGCTTATCTAGTTAAAAAAATCCTTGTCCATACATGTACTGAGATGATATGTAAATTAGAGATTAAATTAGGGAGAACCAACTTCTTTATAATGTTCAATCTTCCTATGAAAAAACTAGTATGCCTTTTCTTTTTATTCAAGATTATTCTCTGTCTTGTTTAAAATATTATAAAAAAATTTTTTTATTATGTAAACTCTATCCCCAATGTGGGGCTCGAACTCACAACCCCAAGATCAAGCATCGCATGCTTCACCAACTGAGCGAGCCAGGCGCCCCTGAAAGTTTCTTTATATACTTTCACATTTAGTAAGTTTATTCCTAAATACTAAGTATTTTACCTTTTTCATCTCTTAATAATTGAGATATTTTCTTCCTACAAATTATCTTCCTGGTAGTTTCTATATAGAAAGTCTAAAAATTTTTAAATTAACTTTTATATTAATTTTTAATTTAAAGTTTTCATATTAATGTTTATATCCAGCCATATTACTGAAGTCTTTTGTTTCTAACAGTTTTCTAAGAATTTCAGTTTCTAATTTGTTTTCTAGGAATTTCTAGATATATACCATATAACCCACAAATAGTGGAAGTTTTATTCCCTCCTTTGCAAATGTTTATACCTTATTTATATTTATTGTCTAACTCAATGGACTAGGATTTCCAGAAGAGCGTTAGGTAATGGTGGTGATACCAAATATTCTTCTCATTTCTAACTTTACTAGGAACACTTCTAGTGCTACTCCATGAAAACATGATGCTGACTTAGAATAAGGTGTATTTTATCTGAAACTAATGATGTACTATATGTTGACTAAATGAATTTAAATAAAAAAATTTAAAAAAAGAATAGAGTGTCTTTTCTCATGTAACAGATACTCACTCACATTTTAGGATTTTTAAATCAAGAATGGATGCTGAATTCTGTCAAGTGCCTTCTTCGTCTTATTTTTCTTCTTTGATCATTAATATGGCAAATTACAGCAATAATTCCTGATACTGAACCACCCTTTTATTTCTCGAATGAAGTCTACACTAGATAATGGTGTATTCTTTTGCTGTGTTGTTTTACTGCTTGTTTCTAGGGAACCTTATTTTATTTGGTTATTTATAGGTAAGAATGATTTAGAGTTTCTTATGGTATCTGTACATACCTTTTTTTTAAAATTTTTGCATCAATATTATTAAATATTGTGTTCATTTCACAAAAAGATGTTTCTTCCTCTTCTATACTATGAAGCAGTTTAAATATTGAACATTTGTTTAAATGTTAAATGTTGAAGTTACTTGTGCCTTTAAAGTTTACTGGGATGATTCATTTCTGAAACCACATGTGCCTGGTGAATCTGGGGAAGAGAATGCTCGGTAGTTTTTTTCCTATGGCAGCTGGCCTCCTTACATTTTTCTATCTTGGGAGCATGTTATTTCTTGAAGATTATCAATTTTATCCACATACATGGATATTTACAGAGAAATAATTAAATTATTGTCTTACTATTTTTTAAGAACTGCTATGTGTGTAGTTATGTCCCCATTCTCTTATTTTGTATATTTATGCTTTTTCTCTTTAAAAATTATGGAATAAAAGAATTGTATCTCTTTATAATGTATAATGAATATTTACTAGCTATTTCTTGATGAAATGAAATAAAGGCACAATTCCCTTAAATTAAGAAATAATAGTTACAGGGGAGCCTGAATGGCTCAGTTGGTTAACCATCCAACTCTTCTTGGTTTTGGCTCAGGTCATGATCTCGTATCATGAGATCAAGCACTGCATTGGGCTCTGCACTCAGCAGGGAGTCTGCTTGAAGATTCTCTCCCTCTGCCCTTCCCTCCCCACTCTCTCTCTAAAATGGATAAATAAATCTCTAAAAAAATGATATAACAGTTACATTTATGTATGTGTAAGTTGCTTACTAACATCTTCTAATAAAAATACCTTTTCTGATCAATTTCTTGTTGCTGTTTAACATGTTTCTTCTCAAATTCACGAATATTTTCCACACCAATTTCTTCACAGAAGTGTTGGAAAATCTCATCTTCTACCTTTTAAATTATTTCAAAACAACTGGTTTAATAATTAATTTTAAGAAAGTATACGGACAATACTTTAACCTAAATTTTTCCCACCAAGAATTTCCTATATTAGGCCAAAAACTAATCGAAAAGCATTATCATACTCTGAGGAACCAGTGTTGTTTTTTTTTTTCTTTAACTCCTCAAACTATATCCTCTGTTTTCAAATTTCTTACTCTAAAAAATAAATAAGAAAGCTCATAATTGGCCTTATTAACACTTTTGGTTTATGAAGTGTTAGAAACAAAGTTAGAACTATTTCCTTTACATTAGCCACACCATAATACAACATTCTACATAAATAAATAAAATATTCTTTAGATATGAGTGATACTATATAGACTCTCAGGCAGTAGAAGCCAAAAGGACTGGGCATAGAATTAAGACTCAGACAGATTTGGAAGAACTAGAATGAGCCAAATCCAACAAAACAACATTTAACCTCAATAGTTTTAAGGCCCTGCATTTATATACAATTTTAGGAAAAGAGAGACCTGTTTTAAACAGCAGGACATGTTAAAAACTTTCAGATTTTAGTTGAGTATAAATTAAAGATGAATGGGATATGACTGATGCAGTGGCAAGTTACAATTTACATAACTAGATAATAAAAACTATGGCAAGTTATAGTTCTATGTGTTGAGTCCCACGGTACTCTGTACAGGTCAGACAGTATTTTGACATTAAACCTTGTTCTGGGCATTGACAAACAACAGAGCACCCAGAGGATGGTTGCCAGAGCTGGTCTTAAATCCATGATTAGAGCGTCAGGGGTACTCAGCCCGGAAAAGAGCTAATTAAGGAGCAACGGAGGTGTTGTTTCAAATCCTGTGACACAAGGCAGAACTAAAGCAATGGGTGGAAGTTATTAAGTGATGGTGGGACAGACAACTTTCTGAGGATTAGAGAGGATCAACAGCAGAATGCATTAAGCCAGAAAGTTCCTGTCACGTTATAAGCAGAGGCTCGATGACCAAATCTTTGTTGCCTCAGAGCCAAGCACTGTGCCTGGTATATATAATAAATGTTCAAGAAGTAATTACTGAGGGAATGAGTAACTTTTTAAAAAGATAATCTGAAAGAAAGGTTCTTTCTGGTGTTAAGGTCAGTGGGAGAAGAAAGAAGCTGTAATTTTTACAATGGGCAAGGAGATGCTGGAGAGCAGAAGAGAGTAACTATGCACTGGTCATTATCTCTTGAGAGGGCCAACAGTAGTTCTCCAAAGACACAAACAAACTCATTTGGCAAACCAATAAAACTAAGCACTTATCAAACTGCTTTAGCATATATTCCAGAAGCCCTATATCGGGTATCTGGTCTAGAACTATATTTTACATGTCAATCAGTAACAAATACACCATTCATGACCTTATCTATCTTTTCTTGAAATTCTTCAATTCTTTGTTGCCGTTCTTTGATTCCTTCACTCAACACAGTACACTGAGACTCAATATTTAGTAGTTCACTTTGTAGCTGAGATTGTTCCTAATTACAAAAGAGAAAGATTTCTTTTTAACATAGCTATTTTACCTTTATACAGTGAAGCAAACATATGTGAAGGTATCTTTTAGAATAAAAAGGGAATCCCACGGGCACCTGGGTGGTTCAGATGGTTAAGCGTCTGCCTTCGGCTCAGGTCATGATCCCAGGGTCCTGGGACTGAGCCCCACATGGGGCTCCCTGCTCAGTGGGGAGTCTGCTTCTCCCTCTTCCTCTGCTGCTCCCCTCTGTCTCCCCTCCACTTGTGCTCTCTCTCTTTCAAATGAATAAATAAAATATTTTTTTAAAAAAAGGGGCATCCCTGAGATAAGGTAAATGGAGGCACGGCTGTATGTCAAGATTAACAACCATAAAAATAAACTAAAATATAATCTCAATCATGGGGTAAAGTGTAAAAATTACACGATGCTACATAAATGTAATTCCTGGAATTCTCTGTCCTGGTTCTCGTCTCCACCAAGTTTTCTGTAAGCCCATATTACCCGGTAAAAAGCAGCAAGGTGCTTCTTTTTAATCATCTCTAGTTCACTTTGCGAATATTTGAGTCGTGTATGAGTTCCTTGTATTAGAGTCTGTATTTGTTTCAAATCTGCTTCCTTGCGAAGTATCTTCATTAAATCCTAAAAAGGGAGAGAAACAGAACATTTTACAACAGAAAGGCACTTTCACATGTCATAAGTCACCCACACCCCGTCTTCCCCCTTCTGATAAGAGACTGGCAATTAAGTGCACAAGCCATCTGGAAGGACCACAATGCCCTATAACACCCTCAAAGACTAACACACTTCCTAGGAAGAAACAGGAGTGAAAAATGAGGAATGCGAAGTGTGTGTTCCACCCAACGCACACAAGTGACTTAAATGGGATCAGCCTTGCTTTTAGTACATTCTCTTCCTCCTTCACCCACCCCATTACTCAACCAAATTAACTCCCTAGTGTAGGTATGTTGTTCTGTATTTTTACTCGTAGTCTTTACATGAATACATGTGTACCCAGTTACTTATACTGTTTTCCATAGCTGCTATTTTATGTTCCTGATGTGTTTTTTCAATGGTGGGTCACTCAACTAACAGAAGCTTTAAAACAAATGTGGGTTTATGATTCTCACACAAAAGCTGTCTAGGGTAATTCAGTTCCTCAACAATGGCATATAACTTTTAGCTTCTTAGAACAGTGGCCTCATCCTCATGCTTGCTGTCTCTTTACAAGATGGCTGCTGCATCTCCAGGCCTCCTGACTGCATTCCAGTAAGGAAGAAGAAAATGCAGGAGATGAAACCAACACTTTCATTTATAGCTCTAAAACTGTCACATGGCCACTGGTAGCTACAATGAAACTTGGGAAATCTAGTTGTTTTGTTTTTTTATGATTCTTTAATAGAGCCCAGAAAGAAAGGAAGACGTTGTGGATAGGGACTGGGCCAGCAGACTACACCACTGCCTGCCACTGCCTAACTTTTCAAATATCCCACTTCTTTTTGGTCAATCTTTATTTATATATTTATTTTTATATATTTATTTTTAATTATATATTTTTGAAGATCTTCCATTTCTCTCAGGTTTTCAATTTTTTTATTATATAGTTATTTGCTCATAAGATTCTCTTTAAATTATTTTAATCTTTTCGTTCTCAGTCTATTTTTGCTTCTAATTTTTCCTCCCTTTATTAGAGTTGCAAAGAATTTATTATTATTAGTCTTTCAAAAGAACAGCTTTTAGATTCACTGGTCCCTTTTCTCTTTTGTTCTCTAAATTCAGCTTTAAAAATTCCATTAGGGCGCCTGGGTGGCTCAGTTGGTTAAGCGACTGGGTCCTGGGATTAAGTCCCACATCAGGCTTCACCTGCTCGGCGGGGAGCCTGCTTCTTCCTCTGCCTGCTGTTCCCCCTGCTTGTGTGCTCTCTGTCATATAAATAAAATCTTTAAAAAAAATTCCATTACGAGTTCTTGTTTATTTTGTGGTGGTTGTTCTAGTTTCTTAAAGTAATAAATGTCCCTATATCTCATCTTTCTTCTTTAAAAATGGAGGTATTTCCTCTTGATGTAGCTTATATGTGTCTCAAAGACTTCCCATTTACCACTTTTGAGACATTTTGTAATTTGCCTTTTGATTACTTCTTTGATCCCCAAACTACCTAAAAGTGCATTTCTTAATTTCTATGCAAACAAAAATTTTTTAGTCACTACTTCTAACTTCATTAAATTATAATCAAGATGACCTTTTAAAAAGCTACTGAGGTTTGCATTATGGACAAGCATGTAATTAGTTTTTTAAAGTGTTTCATGGATATTCTAAATAATATCTCACATTTACTGAGCACTTACCAGTGTTCTATCAAGTTTACATTTTTTAACCTACTTAACCCTTTCAACAGTGCTGTGAAAGATGTGCTATTGTTATCCCCACTCTCAGTTCAGGGTCCAGGAAGGAGGCTGACTACAAAGAAACCAGGGTATGATGGAAATATTCTGTGATTGTGGGGGCAATTACATGACTACATACATTTGTCCAAACTTACTGAATCACCCGCTTAAAATGGGTGGCGGTTATTGTATATAAATTATACCTCAATTAACCCAACAAAAGTCAAACAATGTATTTACAACATATATGACTAAGAACTAATTTATTCATTATACAAATAATTCTTAGAGTAGGTAATAAAATAATAAGCAACCTAATAGAAAAATGTGCATAGGAGATAAATAAGGAGTTTGAAGAAAAAATTACAAAGAACCAATAAAACAAGCAGAAAGGCTCAATCTCAGGTATAATTTAAGAAATGCATACTCAAACAATTGGGTCATATATATACATTTTTACCAACCAGATTGGCAAAGATGGAAATATCTGCTAATATTTCATGTTGCAATCCAGGGACATACACTACTACAAGTGTTCTTTTGATGGGAACTTGGCAACATCTAATAGTATAAATACACATATGCTTACAGCCAGAATTCCACATATAGGAATTCATCTTAGAGATATATTTATACAAATAAAGTTATTTTAAATAATAACAACAAACATTTATATAGTACTCACACATGCCAGGCACTGTTTTAAGTATTTTAACTGGATTATGTGATTTAATCCTTAAACTTAAAAGGACGATACTTTTATTATACCCATTCTGCAGGTGGGAAACTTAGGGTACAGAGAGGTTAAGTAACTTGTCCAAGGTCCTACTAAGTGCCTAGTAAGTGGCAGAACCAGGACTGAAACTCAGGCAGCGTGGCTACAGAATTTATACTCCTAGGTACTGGTTATTCTCCTTCTCTGAAGAATGTTTAATGATGCCTCGCTTGTAATAGCAAAACCCAAAATGTCCATTATTGGAGACTGGTTAAGTAAACACAACCTATACAATGAAATACCAGGCAGGATTCAGTAAAAATAAGTGGTTCTCTGTATGCTAAGATAAAAACATGTCCTTGTTATAATGGTAAATGTAAAAGCTTGTTGCAAACAATATTTGTAGCAAAAGCCCATCATAAAATAAACAGGAAAAATAATACATATACTTGCATATACAGAGGAAATTTCCAGAAGCTATATATCAAACTGTGTTTAGCAAATATCACTGAGATATGAGGATAGGTAAGAGAAATATTGTCTTTAACTTTATTCTATTTTGCTTTACTTGAGTTTTTTTAAACTATAGGCATGGTACTTTTATGACCACAAAAATTAATTTTAAAACACAATTATTCTACAGCTTAGTATTCCACAACTTTTACAGCATGGGCTTACCTTTAATTCCTGGATAAGCTGGGCTCTTCTGTCTCTTAAGTTCTTTATCTCCTTCTCATCCCAGTATCTAGCTTTGTATTTTAAGTCACTTGACCCTCCAGAGATCACCCCAGATTTTAAAAATAATGTTCCATCAAGAGCTACTGTCTGTAAAATTAAAAATATTTTATCCTAGAGAAATACATAAGATAAAAATAGGATATAATATGGCAATTTTTACAGCTGAGAATTTATAGATGAGAAAACCACTTACTGAAATTTAATAAAATACCTAGTTTATGAAGGGACACTAGCCAATAAACAAACCACAAATAAAACACCCTGTTTTGCTAAAGCCCAAAGCAATTCTAGACAACAAATTAGCAGCAGTTAAAAAGATCCAAAATAAATTGTATATTGGGGTGCCTGGGTGGCTGCGTCGGTTAAGCGTCTGCCTTCAGCTCAGGTCGTGATCCCAGGGTCCTGGGATCGAGTTCTGCTTTAGGCTCCCTGCTCTGTGGGGAGCCTGCTTCTCCCTCTGCCTCTCTCTCTGTCTCTCATGAGTGAATAAAGTCTTAAAAAAAAGAATCTTAAAAAAATAAATTATATATTAGCTCCAAACATATTCAATATTGAGAAGCAAACACCAAGGATATTTGTATTTAATATCAAGTAGTTTGCATTATGTAATCCTATATTTTGAAGAATTTGTTATCACATCAATGGCATACTATGAAAATAGCCTTAGCAACTTTAGGATACCAAACATAGCGCATTCTCCAAGGTGCATATGAAACCGGGACCAAGAAAAAAATTTAAATGGAGTCAAAGGTATAAAATAGCTTCAAGTTCATAGTCTTGTGATTATGCTTTATGGAATAAATGATTCTCAATGTCTTACAAATGTTTCTAATTATTTAACGAAAGCAGGAGGGGACCACCTGTGGAAGACTAAAACCAGCAATGTGAGCTTAGGGAAAAAAAGCCAACAAACAGGAGTCTCATTCATTCCTTCATTCAGACAAACTGTCCCTGAGTGCTGCTGTGTTTGAGACATTCTGTACTGACACCGGAGCGACCAAAGGGAGTGACATATGGTACTGACCCCCAGGGAATCATGCTAGTAGGGAAAGAAACATAACATTACAACAGAAAGTAAGGAGAAGCTAGAATCATACTCAGAGTAATCTGGAAGCATAAAACTGGGGGGTCCCAACCCAGACCCTCCACAGAGAGCTTCCCGAAGAGGGGAAGATTTTCATTATATCAGAGGAACTAGTTAGAAGTTAGTTATATTTAGCAGAAAACAGTTTCTTTCTCTCTCACAATTACAGAAGTATGCATTCCAGGGTTTGTATGGTGGCGCCATAGTTAACAAAACCCAGACTCCTGATACATTATTGCTCTGTCATCCTTAGTATTTGGATTACTCTTCAAGGGAGATAGCCTTTTTATTTTCTGGAAGGCCTTAGGGGCTCCCTTCCTTCCCAGCTGTTAGCCTGGCAATGAGTTTGCTCATTGGGTCTGAAATGGCTCTTTGGAAAACACTAGATCTTTACTGGATGGCAACTGCAGAGGCATGGAAAGTGAGCTCCTAATGGGAAGTTCTCTCTGGTCAGGAAGGCAGTTAGTTTCCCTGACCAGGAAGCCCACTGTTACACATTCCACTGACTCCTCCAACTTCTCCATAAAAATGTCAAGTGGTATGGAGGCAGCATCCCTCTCCTGGAACACTTTTAGCTCATGTTATTTTTGCCTGGCCAAACCATACCTCTCTTGAATGAAAGATGAAGATCCACATAGGCTCCTCTGCTTTTAAGTTCTCCATAAAGCTTACTTTACTATGTGACTATGTGTCACTAGTGATGTGTGTGTCAGTATCTCTTATATGACAATTTTCAAAGTCATTCTGTAGTCCAGGAGAATCCTACAGCACCAGCTATCATGTCTATGCTTCAAGAAAGAAAGTAAAAGGTTCTATTAAGAAACTCTCCTGGCAGGCCTACTGATGACTGCCATTTACTTCCAGCGGCCCCTCCCAGATGTTACACAGGAAGATCAGGTTTCTGTTAGCATGGATAAAAGGGAGAGGGATATCAAGCAGGCAGCTGCAGTCTCTGACACAGACAGGTAGAGACGCAGCCAGGAAAAGGACGGGGCAGAACGCTGGCAGTGGCACACAGACACCTGAACAGACAGTGCGTGTGCATGTGCCACAGGGGTGGGGTAAGGAAAGAGGGAACATAAAGAGTTTGGACTTCCTAGAAGGTAAAGTGAGAGTTAAGGAATAGCTTAGAGGGGAGGCCAGTAGGCAGGGCAGATGGTGGAGCTCTCTGTGTGCCGCCATAGGAAGAATGGGGATTGAGTACAACTGAGGACTGAGGGGGTTTTTGGAGGGCACGGAGTCGGATTAGCACTGAATGGGGTGACAGCATCAGGAGAGGGAAATGGTCAGACAGGAGTTTTAAATAGACCACTCTGGCAACTATTTGGAAAATGGACTGGTCCAAGTGAGTTAGAGGTGATGGTAAGAAATCAGCCAATAATAGCTAGGATGAAAAAAAGGAAAAAGATTTGAAAAATGTTTAGGAGGTATAATCAGAAAAGCCTGGGGATTAGAGAGGTTACAAGGAAATCCTTGAGGAAAAACCAGAACTTCATTTGGCTAGAAGAGTAGTACCAAAAATTAAATACAGGAGATCAGGATTTAGAAAGAACATAAATTTAGACATGCTGATTTTACAGTAATTGTGGGCTAATATTTTACTTATTTATTTACAAGGTCTATTTTGATTATTTTCTGAAAGAAATTAGATTCTATAAATTATAATAAAGATTATTATAATAAATATAAATATGCAATAAGATAGCTACAAATACTAGAGATAAATTATAGTAGGTGAAAAAAGAACCAAGTATAATAATCCAGATTATTATAATGAGAAATCACTAAACTCAATTAAGCAGGTAGAAAAAGAAAGATTATTCAATATATGATGTTGGGGCAGGTAATTATCCATTTGGGGGAAAGTTAATACCTACATCTAACAATATACATCAAAATAAATCCCAGATCAAAATTAAAATACAGAAGTGATACCACCAAAAAAAGTGAAGAAAAGTTAAGTAACTATATATTTGATCTCGCCATCCCGATCAAAATTCCAATGACATTTTTCAAAGTGCTGGAACAAACAATGCTAAAATTTGTATGGAATCAGAAAAGACCCCGAATCGCCAAGGAAATGTTGAAAAAGAAAAACAAAGCTGGGGGCATCACGTTGCGCGATTTCAAGCTATATTACAAAGCTGTGATCACCAAGACAGCATGGTACTGGCACAAAAACAGACACGTAAACCAATGGAACAGAATAGAGAGCCCAGATATGGACCCTCAACTCTATGGTCAACTAATCTTCGACAAACCAGGAAAAAATATGCAATGGAAGAAAGACAGTCTCTTCAATAAACGGTGCTGGGAAAATTGGACAGCTATATACAGAAGGATGAAACTCGACCATTCTCTAACACCATACACAAAGATAAACTCAAAATGGATGAAAGACCTCAATGTGAGACAGGAATCCATCAAAATCCTAGAGGAAAACATAGGCAGTAACCTCTTTGACATCGGCCACAGCAATTTCTTTCAAGATATATCTCCAAAGGCTAGTGAAACAAAAGCAAAAATGAACTTTTGGGACTTCATCAAGATAAAAACCTTCTGCACAGCAAAGGAAACAATCAACAAAACTAAAAGACAACCTACTAGATGGGAGAAGATATTTGTAAATAACATATCCAGTAAAGAGTAGGATCTAAAATATATAAAGAACTTGTACAACTCAACACCCCAAAATAAAATAATCCAATTAAAAATGGGCAGGGGCAGCTGGGTGGCTCAGTCAGTCAAGCATCAGCTCAGGTCATGATCTCAGGGTCCTGGGATTGAGCCCTGCGTCAGGCTCTGTGCTCAGCAGGGAGTCTGCTTCTCCCTTTCCCTCTGCCCTGCCCCTCCTCCCCCCATTCATGCTCTCTCAGATAAATATATAAAAAATCTTAAAAAAATAAAATAAAAACTGGGCAGAAGACATGAACAGACATTTCTCCAAAGAAGACATACAAATGGCTAATAGACACACGAAAAAATATTCATCATCATTAGCCATTCAAATCAAAAACACATTGAGATACCACCTTACACCAGTTAGAATGGCAAAAATTGACAAGGCAAGAAACAACAAATGTTGGAGAGGTTGTGGAGAAAGGGGAACCCTCTTACACTGTTGGTGGGAATGTGGAACCCTCTTACACTGTTGGTAGGAATGCAAGTTTGTATAGCCACTTTGGAAAACAGTGTGGAGGTTCCTCAAAAAATTAAAAATAGAGCTACCCTATGACCCAGCAATTGCACTACTGGGTATTTACCCCAAAGACACAGATGTAGTGAAAAGAAGGGCCATATGCACCCTGATGTTCACAGCAGCAATGTCCGCAATAGCCAAACTGTGGAAGGAGCCAAGATGCCCTTCAACAGATGAATGGATAAAGAAGATGTGGTCCATATATACAATGGAATATTACTCAGCCATCAGAAAGGACGAATACCCAATTTTTACATCAACATGGATGGGATTGGAGGAGATAATGCTAAGTGAAGTAAGTCAAGCAGAGAAAGTTAATTATCATATGGTTTCACTTATTTGTGGAACATAAGGAATAGCATGGAGGATGTTAGAAGAAGGAAGGGAAAAATGAAGGGGGGGGGACAATCGGAGGGGGAGACAAACCATGAAAGACTATGGACTCCGAGAAACAAACTGAGGGTTTTAGAGGGGAGGGTGGTGGGGGGATGGGTTAGCCTGGTGATGGGTATTTAAGAGGGCATGTACTGCATGGAGCACTCCGTGTTATACAAAAACAATGCATCATGGATGACTACATCAAAAACTAATGATGTATGGTAAATAACATAATAAAATTAAATTAAAAAACATATATTTGATCTCATACTAAAAACCCAATTTACATGTAAAAACAAAACTTACAAAAGTTAAGGGATAAAACTGATTTCTAAATATATAGCATAGACACACTAGATCCTTCTAGAGTCTGGATGTCAGATTTAGCAAACAGAAATAAGCATGCCCAGTTAAATGTGAATTTCAGATAAACAGTGAATAGTTTTTGAATATAAGTATGTCTGAATATCTTCTTTGGCAACTCTATTCTAGGAGAAAAGTTAGGGATGGTTTTCATTTTCCTTTTTGAGCTCTATTTTCCAAAATTTCTAAACTGCACATTTATTAACTTCTATTTCTGATTAAAACCAAACATAATACTGACAAAGAACCTCTAGGGGGGCTGGCTTGGAAAGAAGTGTATCAAGAACTCTGTGCTACTAAGGACCTGCCACACTGAGTGTGGGATTACAGTGCCAGCACCCTCTTCCCAGCTGCCAAACTCAGGCAAGTCAACTTTTCCTCTTTGAGCAGGGGTACAAACAATGATTTTCTGAGGTTCTTTTCACTTTATTGCTTGGTTGACTGTTGCTGTTGTTATTGCAACCATTTATATCACATGCA
>NW_023270739.1:1104880-1137583 GCF_011800145.1 Mirounga leonina | reverse complement strand
CTATTATTTCCCCAATTTTATTTTATTATTATTTTTAAAGATTTTACTTATTTATCTGACTGAGAGATAGAGAGCACAAGTAGGCAGAGTGGCAGGCAGAGGGAGAGGGAGAAGCAGGCTCCCCAATGAGCAGGGAGCCGGACTCAGGGCTCGATCCCAGGACCCCAGGACGCTGGGATCATGACCTGGGCCAAAGGCAGACACCTAACAACTGAGCCACCCAGGCGCCCCTATTTCCCCAATTTTAGATGAGAAAATTAGAAATGTAGAGATTAGCCTTAGGTCTTGTGATTAATTACTAAGTAGCATCACCAGTCTTACCACATACCTTATGATCTTGGATACTAGGTTATACTTCACAAATGCAGTTAAAAAAAAAAAAAGTCAAGTAATTTGAGGAATTTAACATTGCTTAACTAAATACTATTCGACTAAGTAAAACAGTATTTTTAAAATCAAAATCATTCCCTTGAGGTTAGGATTCAGTAACCTCATTTCAACTGTGCTGTTTTTATAACTTTAAATGTGTTAAAACCTTGAACATGTAAAAGGATAGTGTCTGCATTAAGCTAGGGAAGAACTAAAATAAATACCTAAAATCTTTCCCCTGGTATTCAGAAACACATGCATTATATTGTGAATGCCAGGAAAAATCAGAGATTCACCAAGAACATTTATTGCATATCAAGTAAAAAAAAATTAACTGCTTTAGACTATGATTACAACAAATCTAATTTCCAAAATATAATTTATGATAATGGGGAATACTATAGAAATTAATTCTTTGAAAACTCAACTGATAGAACAACCACTAAAGCCATAACTGTCTTAGGTTCTACATTGGTTTTCCTTCTAAAAGAGAGCATATGAGAGTGTATATAGATATTTGTGTGTGTATAGTATGCTAGTCTTATAAATACTGCTTCAGGTTATCCCAAAGTATGATGTAAGCCTCTTACTTTCCGTCTCTCAGGTCCACCGAATGCAATATGCCTTGCTTCTTCCACAGTCTCACAGACAAGGCCATTTCCACACACAAACTGAATTACTTTCTTCAGCTGAGGAAACTGAGTCTTTATGACATCAATCACCATTTTACAGCCTTTAATCTCCCTTAATCTTTCATTGATTGGCTTGATCTAAAAGGTTAAAAAAATACTTGGTATATTAGATACACTAAAATAAAAACCAAACAGTACATCCTCAAAAAGCATAAATAAGCATAACAGCAAAAAATTTAACAGTACGTACTTATATATAATAACATTTTGACAAGAAACTGATGAACTATATATCCCAACAGTGGCTCATGTTAACATTTAAAGAAAATATACTTCAAGACATAATTTCCAGATTCAACTCTGCCACCGACCAGTTAGGACAAAGCAAAGCACGAGCAATACTCTCAAAATTAGAAAGTCTAGTGGGAGATAATACCCATTTACGTATGTGTCAAAAGAGTGGCACTTCATGGAACTCAGAAAATCATTTTAGGCTTAAATGACCAGGAAAGCCTTCAGACCTTCTTTGACATGACTTCTAAGCTGAGTTTGTAAATAGAAAAAAAAAAAAAATGTGTCTGCAATGATTACTGAAGAACAGCAAGAATGACCTCATTTTTATGAGAAGAAACCAGTGAGAACTAATGACAAGCAAGGCTGAGAGTTAAATGCAGGGCAGTCCAGTCTAGGGCACAAGCTCTAACCACTGCTGCTCAGGGTCTTGAAAGCTGGACCAAGTGGAGCATTTTCTTTAGTAGGCAATAAAAAAAACAGTAAAGGACACCAGCTATGATAAAAGCAAAGTTCCTGCTGCAGTAATTTATTCTGGATACTTTAAGGCCTCTCAATACATACCTTAAGGCCCAAAATTTAGTCTGTTCCACCAAGGGCTGATATGTGTTTACTGCAATGTATGTAAATCTGTGATTGTGTATTTAACAGTTGAGACCCAGGGTTGGCATTTCATGGACACACCATATGTCTTAACTGTTCCTCCAGTTTGCTATAGAACAAAATAAATTGCTGGCTAGTAGGCAGGGTGGTATACTGCTAGAGTAACGTCCTCAAAATCAAGTAGAATTACGGCAAAACTAAATTAGGAAGAAATATTAAATCAAGAATTACTATTCTTGGGGCGCCTGGGTGACTCAGTTGGTTAAGCGTCTACCTTTGGCTCAGGTCATGATCCCGGGGTCCTGGGATCGAGTCCCACATTGGGCTCCCTGCTCAGTGGGGAGCCTGCTTCTCCCTCTCCTCTGCCCCTGTCCCCCTTGCTCATGTTCTCTTCCTCTCTCTCCCTCAAATAAATAAAAATCTTTTAAGAAAAAAATAATTACTATTCTTTGCCTACCAATACATTAACACCCATTTGAATGACTAACTGGCATCCAAGCTATGATTTTTTTCAATCGCTACTATAGTTTTAGGCAATAAAGACATACTTTAAAAGACAAGATTTTATCACTAAGTGCTTATTTAATAAGCATTAAAATTTCTTACATCAAGGTAATCTAGAGCAAGGAATGTCTCTGGTTCAGCTCTTTCTTCCTTCAGAAATCGAATACAATCTTTTGCTACCTTTTCAGAGGCTACGACAATGGCAACCATGTACCGGCCAAAAACTTTAGTAACAGCCAGCTGGTATTTCTTATGAATAGGATGACAGAGGTCAAGTAGTCTTCCAAACTTAACAGGTTTCCAAAAAAGAGAAAAACAAACACATTACTGAGGAACATATAATTCATTGTTTCTTATGTAACAAGGCACAATAGACCAAAAACTAATTTTATAAAATTATAAACCTATTTGAACAGAGTCTTATTCAAATGGACATAGGTTTCATCATGAAGTATCCATTTCGGTGTAGCACTTCATGTAAGAAAAGAGTAGTGTGGAGGGATTAGCCTTACCAAAGTATTAAAATATTTTACAAGGCTATGATAATAGTATTCATCCACTCTCTTAGTTATTAAATAAGAATTAATGAGGCACCTACTACATGCAGATACTCAGCTAGACAGTGTGTGAACATTACTGAACATAATAGACACTCTGACCTCACCAAGCTTTCAGTCTAGGAGGGAAGAAAGATATAAATAATTTCAAGCACGTACAAAATAGAGCAATACAATGATAAAGCACAAAATGCTCTGAGAGTTTGTAACAGGGACCAGGCTGACTTGAAAAGTCAGGGGAATCTTCCTATGACGAAATGTTATCTGAGGTCTGAAGCCTGGTCAAAAATTAGACTGAACATCAATACCTTTACTAGAAAATGTCAGAAGGTCAACCATCCTGTATCAATGCTCCCCAGAATACCTGAAGATTCAATTTTACATCTTTCTACTCTTTCTTCATTTGATAGGTTCTACTTCAGGAATACGAATTTCTTTATGATAGACCATCATTGTCTTTAATATTTACTATCCTGCTCTTTGTTTTTTCCTTCTCCATTCACCTGTGATTAATTCAAATCTTTCTTCTAGGTCAGTAATTTGATTTTCATCTGTGTAACCCATTCTCCTTGCTACTTGCAATTTATTAGTTCAGTAATATTGTTTGTTCATTTGTTTTCATAGCTCTACATTTTACTTTTTATTTTGTTTTAGCTCATATGTGAATCTGGTTTTATGAATTCAAGCTCTTATTAAATTGTCCATAGCACAAATTACTTATGGGGGATTTTGTTCTGTAACCTTCTCCCAGACTAGGCTCTTAGACTTCTAAGTGCTTTTTAAATTACTCTTTCTCTTTATTGTCATATGGACCTATAGCTAACATATTGATTCTTTTCACCTTGCTTATGTTTAAGGTGGGCAGCTCTGTTCAGACCTTGAAGTTGCTGTGGTGGATAACTGTTTTAATTGCCTCCCTCATGTAGGGCCGTGATTCAAACATAGACCCAACTCTATGACCTGTGCTTCCAGGAACAGAGACTGGCCCAGGCCCGAGAAGGGACCCCAGGAGTGAGCAGGGGCCACACAGGGGGGTCTGTGTCCTGACAAAGCCGGCACTCCCAGCCTGGCACACCTGGCGTCTCCAGGGCAGGGCTCTGCTGCCTCACCTAGAACTGAGACGGTAATTTCCTCTGAGCAACAGGTGATGGAATAAATATTTTCTGATCTATTTCCTAGCATCTCAGGGCTTGGAGGACAGGAGCAAGTGAGAGCTGAATTGAGGCTTTGTGTATCTTTTGTTTGAATATCTGTTTCACTCTTTCTTCTGAGTTTTTCCTTACCAAGTTTCCTCTACCATGGGAGAGGAGGGAAATCCCATTTTTGGGAAAGGGCTTTGAATTGGCCTTCACTTCCACTTAAGAACATCAGAGGTACATGTTCCTTGATTCACCAGTTTTTTAACCAAAGGAAGCAAATACATATGTGTTTGCTTCCTGCTAGATTAAGGAATACTTAATCTAGGTGAGAATTCTCAGAAAGTAATCAATTTGTTAGTTTTCCTTCTGCAGAATTAAGAACAAGAAATGTTATCATTTAATCTTTTTTTTTTTTTTTTAATCTATCACCATTTTCTAAAGTTCTGGCATTAGATGTAATAGCCATTTCCTTCTTTGGTTGTTAAACTCATTTTTAAAACTAGTTTTGCCATTTTCTTTGGTATTGGGGGGAAGGATTCTGTGACCCAGGCTTACTCCTTCATCACGATCTAGAAGTCAAGACCAGTTTCAGAACAGTTCAAGTGGCTAACAGTATCAAAAGTTAAAGCAGGCCCTCATAAACTAAGGACGGCAACTGGAGTTAATGACGTGAGAGTCAGATGCCACAACCCTAATGCCAGAGGAAATAATTCTGTGAAGTTGACACCCCAAGCAATAGGTTAGATATTGCTGTATTTGAGCTGATAAAATACATTAGCAAAAGTGGATACACAATCAGCTTTACAGAATAAAAACTCATTGTTTCAAAAGTATGCCAATAATGTCTACTGAAAAAATATTTAAAAAAAATTGAAACCATGAAGAACTTGCAGTTTGAGGCTATCTGCCTGGGGTGAGGGGCAGACTATTTTATGGCACCCCTATTCTTTGGGGATACTGGTTGTAACTTGGACTTTCTGGGTAATACGTTCACATCAATGTTTCTCTCCAATAATTACTTATCTATAGACACTACTGGAAATTATTTAAATTATGTTGCAATTATTTACTATTATGTTTTGAATATAATAATCAAACACAAAACTAAAAGATTTCTGAAATAATTCTGCTTCCTAAAAATGGTAACATTTTTAATCCCAAATAAGAAAGCTTATTAGCCTTTTTGTTTCAATTAACTATTCATTTCTAATTACCACAGAATCTGGGTAAAGTCTTTTAAGGTGCTCCAGAACCTCTGCTCTCTTTTGCTGACGGTTCCCCTCATGGCTATCAATTCCGGCATTCTGCAATTCACTTTTAATAAGATTCAATTCTTCATTAACTTCAGACATTCGTGATTTTGTGTTTTCAATTTCACCCACTAGGGTTTCCTCTTGCTGTTTTTTCTCTTTCAAGCAATCCCTACATAATAATAACAACAAATTGCATAGCAAAAAAAAAAAACAACAAAATTTAATTACAAGATACATTCCATTGTGGTCTAGCATCTCAGGGGAACAGAATAGTGCTTATCAAATTTAAATGATGAAAAATACAATAAAATAAGCCTAGCACCAGACATGGTCAAAGAGATTTTGATCATTCTTGGTTGGTCCAGAAGATACATTTTTCTGAATACTGAGAAAGTAAGGATAGATCGCTATAACCAGAGCAGTCATTGTGGGCTTAGTGATAAGTAAATGCCAATGAAAAATAAAAGTTCTGGTGGTAGGATACTTAGGTCATATCAGCTTTCGTGTCTTAACTTTTACTATAAAATATCAATACCAAAATTTCACCACTTGAAAGTTTATATTTTCAAAACTTAAATATTGTATTTACTATGTGGTTAAGTATAATTTTTAATTATCTACAATGAAATGAAAAAAAAATGGAGGAGTGAGAACATTAGGATACAGTCAGTGGAAGCTTTCATTTCATGAATATCCCACAAACATACCAGACCCTTGAGACATGAGAAAGCCATAAGAACTGTACCCACATGCATGTTTTTGTATACTCCTCCAACTTCTCTATTCGTTTTTTATGATCTTCTATCTGTTCTTTTATTTGTTTTAGATTTTCCTAAAATAGGAAAAAAAGCCATAAAACCAGTATCAGCAACTCCAAACAAAATTATTTTTCACTATTCCTAGAAATTACTATAGAATTGTAAGGTGTTCTAAATTTGAAGCATATCAAATATAACCTTATGAAAACACTCGTAAGAGTGTTTTCTCTCAAAAAATAAAATAAATAAATGGACTTTGCTGAAGAAAATGTAAAAGGCCAGGGTCATCATCATACTGAGAAGTGTGTCAAGGCCTGGGTATTCTGCTCAATACATAATAGGGGATAATCAGACTGTCTTGGTACCAGGCATGCTGGATTTGAGATGCCAGTTGTCTGGGAAAAACCAAACACTGCCCAGCACCTAGTGACCTCAGGTGCTGTGGAAAGTTAAGCTCCTCCTGTCCCAGAAGGGAGTCACCAGTCCTGTGGGAAACTGAGTATGGGTACAGATTTCTCCATCTCTCTCCAACCTGACATGTTATTCCTCTTCTACTAACGTTTTTGTACTCAAAAGACAACTGCAACTCAACCACCACTTACTGACATCTAAATACAAGGTTCACAATGGACAGTTATAAATCCTGCCTTTAAGAATGGTAGTCTAGTAGAATGGTACCAATTAACTGCTTTTTCTTCAATCTGATAAGAACCCTTAGATATAGATTATATATATAGGTATAGATATAGAATAAACACAATGGGTGATTAGATAAGGAAGAAATTATATTCAGGTTTTTGGTGGGGAGAAAAAGCGGGCCAGAGAAGGCTTTGTGGTGTGGTGTGGTGTGGTCGCTACAGAATTTAACAGGTAAAGATGAGTAGGTTTTTCCAAAACTAGCATGGACAAAGGCAAAAATGTACAATGAGTATTTGCTGAAATCCGTGTATAATTTTATAATGTGACACTAACTATACAAGTGTTTTAAAAGTAGTTACTGCTCTGGTACTACATCTGTTTTTGTCCCTTCACAAAATGTCCTCTCTTCCACTCATGATTATCAAATAGTTCACCTTTCCTACTTGTTCGCATTTTCATCCACCAACTCACAACAAGACTAAAATGAGATGCAGTGCAGTGTAGGGGTTGAAACTTACTCTGGAGACAGAGTGTTTGGAACCAAAACCCAGCTCCTCCACTTACTAATTCAGTCAAGTTAACTATCTTGTGCCTTGATTTCCTTCATCTGTGAAATTCATTAGGTCGGCAAATATTTATTGATTCTCTGCTCTAGATAAGGAACTATTCCAGACACTTGGGATGTATCAGTGAACAAAATAGACAAAGATCCCTGCTTTGTGGAGTTTACATTCTAAAGGGGGGAGGCAGACAAATATAATATGTAAATTAAATTGTGTGCTAGGATAAATGCTATTGGAGAAACAGAGCCGGGGCAAGGGGAGCTGAAGTGCAGCGGGGACTATAATTTTAAACAGGGCAGTCAGGGTAGGCCTCATTGAGAAGGCAACATTTGAACAGAGACTTGCAGAAAATGAGGGAGTTAAAAATGAAGAAACGTAGGGAAAGCATGTTCCAAGCAGAGGAATAACCCGTGCAAAGGCCCAAAGGCAGAAATATGTCTGATATGTTCCAGAGGCCAGTACAGATAGATCACAGGGAATAAGAGGAGATTTGAAAGGTTAATTGGGGTGGGAGAGGTGAACAATCAGGTAGGTCTATGCAGGGCACTCAAGAACCTTGACTTAAACTTTATGTATGATGGTGAGGCACTGGAGGACTTAAAAAAGAGCAAGTTTCATGATCTGACTTAGATATTAAAACCATTTCTTTGGTACAGTGCTGAGACTTGTTGTGGAGGAGATAAGAATGGAAACAGGGAAACCTAGCAGGCTACCACAGTGGTCTAAACAAACAAACAAAAAGATGGTGACTTGGAATTGCAGCAGTGGAGAGAAGTGATATGATTTTTGGTATACTTTGAGGGTGGAGCCAGCAGAATTTCCTAAAAGAGGCAAAAATGGACTCCCAAGTTTTCTGGTCTGAGCAACTAGTCAGATTGAATTGTCATCACATAAAATGAGAAAGATCATGTGTGGGAAGCATTTGAGTGTGAAGATCAGAAGGTCAGCTTGGGATTTAAGTTTGAGGTATCTATTCAACATCCAGATGCTGACAAAGCAGCTGGACGTATGAGGTTGTGAGCAAGAAATACAAATCTGGGAGTCATCAGCAGATGATATTTAAAGCTATGAGAATATAGATCACCAAGGCAGAGAATGTAGAAAAGAGGAAAAATCAGGATGAGAACATAATAATACTAATATCTACTTCATAAAATTATTTGATTAAATAAATTGGGTTCATAGCAGGGCTGTAAACATGGTATATACACGATCTGTACAAATAAACACTATATTATAGTATTATTGCTGTTATCTCTGGAAAATGTCAGACCTGTTTCCAGAGACATATTTCATTTTGACATTCCAGTCCTCAGCTTCTTCATCTCTACCCTAGAGCAAATACCTACTCTATAGTATTGTGAGACATATAGGAGCTAACGAATGCAAAGTGCCTAGCAAAGTAATCAATAAACATTTTTCCTCTAAATTCCAAATATCCACATATAAATCAAATGTATATATAATTCAGAACCATTTCCCTTTACAATTCTTATCAGAAATGGTCCTGTTTTCAGGATGGCCCACTGACTCCATAAAGTATCATAAGTTGTTATTACTGTTGAATGCCTCAGTAATAATTTTATAGGCCAATTCTCAGTCTTTGGAAAAGGAGGTCAGGAGGCATAGAGGGAAAGACCAACTACTTCACATATCATCACACTCCCTTTCGTCTTGTTCAACCTGCCCATCTCTATGAGGTAGACACATCTGTCCTCATCATACACATGAAGAAATCAAAGCTCAGAGAAGTTAAATACTTTAGTTATTTCTCAAGATTACACAGGTCAGTGACAGAACAAGACTGGCAGGAAACCAGGTCTGCCTTACTCAGGGTGGGGAACAGGATCATGCTGTCTTGCTGGTCACTTCCCGTGTAGAGCATCAAACTCCTCTTGGGCTGTGTCCTTAATGTTTCCATAGGACTCTGCATTCACCTCTATTATGATACTTGTTTGTTTTTTCCCTTTATCTATCCTCCTCCTCACCTTACTGGACTAAAATACATCTAAGAACAAAAGCTGTATGGTCTGCCCTTGCCCGTCACTGCACAGATGTGTAGAAAATGCTTACCAATTACATGAAAGAAAGCACTGTCTACTTCTACCTTAGACCATGATAAAAGAGCACCTGAATGGTACTAAGCAGCAAAACAGGGAATCCAGAATTTTTTAAAATTAATTGCTTATGTCTAGTGTAAATCAATTTATATACTGAAAAACTGGTATGAAAAGAGAATAAAATTTCATTGAAATAGTTTCCAGTCATGACTGCACAAACCAAGGTACCTGAACTTCTCCATGCCTCCTCTTTTCAAACGCCAGTCTTTCTTTGTCAGCCTTCTGTTCCCACTGCAACTTTTTCAGCTGTTGGGTCATTATAGCCACTTTCTTTCTCACTTGTTCCTTAAGTTCTTTGTAATGTTCCAGCTGTAGAAGGAGCATTTAAATATTACTAACTCACATAAGAAGCATGAGAGGAAGTTTTTAAGATACTATTTACTAGCAGATAATTAATCTTATCAAAAGTTTTATATAAATTAGATGATAGTTTGCCATCTTCTGCAGGTAAGATAAAATGAACCTCTTCTTTAAAACTGCTTAGAAAGATAAATATTCTTCATCTCTACCCTAGAGCAAATACCTACTCTATAGTATTGTGAGACACATAGGAGCTAAAATAAGGTATCCAAACCAACTTTATAACGTCTCTGTAAGAAATTCTTAGAAGAGAAAGGAGATTAAAACTCACTAATAGTCCAAAAGCAAGAGGAGTTCAGATAAAATTACATCTTTTGTTTATATAGTCACAGTTATTTTAGTATATATATTTTGATGTAAGATTATCATAAAATTAATGAAAAACAAATGATAAAAAATTCAGTTGAGAGACTTTCAAAAACTCTGAATTACAAATTCTTGGGTATCTACTACTAATTTATTATAATTAAACCTTACATACCAAATTGGATATTAATTCACCACCACATTTAAACCACCTCAAATAATCAACTTCCCTCCTGCCAATTAAGTGGTCATGTTTCTTCAAAGCCACATATATCTGATTTTTAAGTTTTTATAATATTTATAAGGAAAAAATTATTACATTAAAAACATAAAAACATAATTACCTAATTTTTTTACAAAATGATATCAGGTAGTCTTGTTGAAGTATTTGCTATGACTTTAATTAACTCACAAATGTTATAATGCCATCTAATCTTACAAAGTAAAAATAGCCTAGTCTATAAAGATTAAGTTTAGACTCCGAATATAGACTGAAAATTTTCAACCCCCATAATCTAGATGAGGATTGTCTGAAGATAATCTCTCAAAATATCAGATAACATTCTTTAAATCGTTTCTAAGAAGCTGAAATTATAGAAATGAAAATTTTCTCATTTGTTGACTTGTTCACCTGACTGGCTTCTAGTTCAATGTCTCGCCCCTTGTATAAGATTTCTTCCTCAACCTGCTTTTCAAAACTTCTCCATGCACCATCTAAATCAACCAGCTCTGTCTCCAGGGCTTTTATGTCATCTTCCTGTTTAGAACACTGTTTCTCACTGTCCTTTATTGATTTCTTAGCCACGTCTAATTTCTTGAGGTGGTGAGAAGTGTTTTCTTTGGCTTTAATGTATTGAGGCCTTTTCTGATTTAAAAGTGCTTCAAGAGATCTAAAAAGAAAATAGAGTTTGCTTTAAAGTAAATTAAATCTATACTATATAAAGGAAGGAAGTTCTTTTGATCAAATCATACATTTAAAAATAAATTCTAAAAATTAACTTTCAGAGACTGTAAGCAGATCAGTGGTTTCCAGAGGAGGGGCTGGTGGTGGGGGTGGGGGGCTGGGGGACTGAATAGGTGGAGCACAGGGGAATTATCTGAGTGGTAAGCTACTCCGTATGATACTATAATGGTGGACGTATGACATCATGCATTTGTCAAAACCTACGGAACTTTATAGCACCAAGAGTGAAGCTTAATGTAATGTGTGCAAATTAGAAAAGCTCACTTAGGAGGTCAAGGGATCCTAGATGGAATATAACCAAAGCATCTACTACATTACCAATGTATGAAACCACCTGACTGAAGGGGGTGGGGAGAAAAGTGCTAACCTAAATAACTTTGAAAATGAGTCACGTCTATAAAACTAAAACAAAAGGAATTGTACATAAGCATTATACTCTAGTTGCTAAAGTTGATCCCCATGAGGATATGTGTTAACAATTCTGGTACTGCTATGTATGATTACTGGAATTGAAAATGAACAGCAAAGGGTAAGATTTTATCCTTTTTGATGGCTGAATAATATTCCATTGTGTATATATACCACATCATCTTTATCCATTCATCTGTTGATCGCCATCTGGGCTTCTTTCCATAGTTTGGCTATTATGGATATTGCTGCTATAAACATTGGGGTGCAGGTGCCCCTTCGGATCACTACATTTGTATCCTTTGGGTAAATACCTAGTAGTGCAATTACTGGGTCGTAGGGTAGCTCTATTTTTAACTAGATGAAACTGGAGGGTATTATGCTAAGCGAAATAAGTTGGTCAGACAAAGACAATTATCATATGGTTTCACTCATATGTGGAATTTAAGAAACAAAACAGAGGATCATAGGGGAAGGGAGGGAAAAATAAAATAAGACAAAACCAGAGAGGGAGAAAAACCATAAGAGACTCTTAATCATAGGAAACAAACTGAGGGTTGCTGTAGGGGAGGTGGGTGGGGGAAGGAGTAACTGGGTGATGGGCATTAAGGAGGGCATGTGATGTAATGAACACTGGGTGTTATATGTAATTGATGAATAACTGAACTTTACATCTGAAACTAATGATACACAATATGTTAATTAATTGAATTTAAATAAAATAAAATTTAAAAATAAAATGAACAGCAGAATGTGGAAGCCAGGTTTCTCGCTGTTGGAATGGAGGTTATAGGTAGGCAAGAGAAGGCCAACATCAACAGTGGTATCAGTTTCATATTATCATGTATTATACAGATAGTACATCATATAACAGATTATCTGTTGACATTCCTGATGTGATGAGAATGACATTTTACCCCATAGCCTTCCTCCTCAAAATCCATAAACCTTACCTTTTTATGAAAAAACTACCAGACAAATCCAAATTGAGAGACATTCTACCAAAAAACCTGACCAATACACCTCAAAATTATCAAGGTCACCAAAAACAAGGAATGGCTGAGAAACTGTCATAGCCAAGAGGAGCTTAAGGAGACACGATGACTAAATGTAATGTGGTATGCTTGATCGGAAACGGGACACTGGGGAAAAATCAGAAAACATGAGTAAAGTATGGACTTTAGTTAATAGTAGTGTCTCAACACTGGTTCATGAATTCTGACAAATGTATCATATTATTGTGAAAAGTAGGAGAAATTGAGTGTAGAGAATAGGGAACTCTTGTTATCTTTGTAATTTTTCTGTGTATCTAAAAGTATTTCAAAGTAAGTTTTTTTAAAAAAATCAACTTTCAAAGTGTCACTTATATTTTTATTTTTTCTACCAATATACATAAAATCCAGCTGTTAATAACTATTTTTAAAAACTCACTTTAATTCTTTTTCTGTTTGTTGTAGTTGTCTGGTTAGCATTCCATGTTCCTTCTTCTTGGCTTTCACTATGTTTTCATGACGAGAAAGAGACTCCTTTGTGACACTCAAGTCCCTACTCACACGCTCTAACTCAGTGTTCAGGAAATGAATTTTCCTCTCATTATGATATAGTTGGAAAAGCTGTAATTGTATCTTGTTCATTTTCAGTTCTTCAAGGAGACTCTGGTAACGTTCTGCCTATAAAACAGTACAATTCAACAACAGTTAAAAGGGAGTATACTTAAGGTGACTTTTCATAAACTCAACAATAGTACCAAAAAATGATCTCTAAGGCATTAAATTATTTATTATCTATTATTTATTATTCACAAGTTATTAAATTTGTGAAATAAATTACTTATGTAATTAAGAAATAGTATTCTTGTCAAAAGTAGCATTATTTGGAGGTTTC
Organism: Mirounga leonina; assembly: GCF_011800145.1. Classification (NCBI taxonomy): domain Eukaryota; kingdom Metazoa; phylum Chordata; class Mammalia; order Carnivora; family Phocidae; genus Mirounga; species Mirounga leonina. Next base: position 1,124,233 of record NW_023270739.1, on the reverse strand, counting down.
TGGATACAGTTTTATAATAAACCAGTAAACTAGTATATGATTTTATTTTCATATACTCAGTGGTAAGAACAATGAAGTGGCACCTGCTAACCTGGTCTTTGTCCCATTTCTGTCTTGACCTCAGAGTATGGCAAGTCCATTAATATTTCTGACATCAGCTTCCTAATATGTAAACTGAAGGAAGCTCTATGACTTGTAAGGTCCCTAGCAACTTTATTTTTATTTTTTTAAAGATATTTATTTGAGAGAGAGAGAGAGCACATGCACGTGTGCACCCACATGCGTGCAAGCTGAGGAAGTAGCAAAGGGAGAGGGAGAGAAGCAGATTCCCTGCTGAATGCAAGTTTGCGGAGGGGCTCAATCTCTTGACCCTGAGATCATGATAAATTCAAGGATTCCAGGTAAAATTCCTGCTATAAGATGTAATTTTTCTGTTAACAGGAATATTACAATTCTAAAATATATGTAAAATGGAAGAATTTCCTTAGCATTTGTACAATTAATAAAGGAATAAAGGGCTGCTTTGAAGGGAAAGCTCCTAATCAATGATGTATTCCAATAGGTAAACAGCCATTTGCCATGACATTGTAAAAAAATAGGAAATTCAATGATTCTAACTGTCCTCATAAAGTTTAAAGTTCTGCAACTCTACATTTCTATCACTGTTTCAGCACGTTATGAATATCATAGTCTTTCACTGACACCGCCCCTCTCCACTAACAAAACCAAGGATATACACACACATGTAAAAATACGAAGAAACAGAAACATCACGATGAGAAACACATCCACCTTTCAGTTAATTCTTCAAATATTAATGATTGCCTACTATGTGCCTGACCCTTGTTGCTGGGAATGTAGTAGAGAAGAAGATGGAAACACTCCCTGCTCACATCAGCACTTCAGCTAGTTGTTCTAATGGTGGGGGAGGGGGAATCAGAGAGTAAACAAGCAAACATGATAAACAAGATAATTTCATACAGCAATATATGTGACAAAAGAAACAAGAGGGTAATGCAATAGTACCAGGGAGGGGGTACCAACTTAGATTGGGGTATGGATAACAAATGCCTGCCTGAGACAATATCTTTTTAATGACAATTTGAATGAGAGTATTGGCCATGCAAATGTCAGGCACACAGCTATCTAGGCAGGGGAAACAGCCAAAGCTCTGAGCTCGAAGTGAGCACATTATGTTCAATGAACAGTAAAGGTCAGTGGGTGGGAGAGTAGAGGAAACTAAAACTTGAGAGGTGGGTAGGGGCCATGTAAGTAGGCTGGGAAGGCAGACTAGACAGAAGCACTGCACTGATAGAGGTTTTTATGCAAGAGAAAGACAGATTCTGATGTGCATTTGACAAAGATCACTCAAAAGTGCAAAAAATTATTAACCATAAATAAGGCACTATACTAGGCATTGTGAAGGGCACCAAGAAATACCACAGAACAGTATTTGTAAAGTGTGTCTATGGCTTCTTAGAGGTTCCCAGTACCCTTCCCTTTTAGGGAGCTCCTGAGGTCAAAACTCTTTTCATAATAACATTAAGACCTCATCTGGTTTTTTCATTGTGTTGACACCTGCACCAATGGTGGGTAAAGCTGCTAGGCTTTAACATAAATAAGGTTTGATATAGAAGTAGATAGGAGATTCTTCTATTAAGCCATATATTAAGGATATTATAAATATGTAAAACAATGTCACCTTTCTAATTAGTTTTAGAAAATGCAGTTATTTTTCATAAAAATGTCATTTATGTCAATGTATAATGTTTACTATCGTAATTTAATATTGACAGTTAAAATATATTCTTAAAATTTCTCAGTTTTAATTTCAAATATAATAAATATTGGTAGATATGACCCACATTAACACAAACTCTTCGGGGACCTTATAAATTTTTAAGAAAGTAAGCGGACAAGATCCAAAAGTTGAAAGCCTCTGTCATGTAAGATATAAACCCCTCAAGCTTATTTTTAGTCGTTAAATAACCAGACATTTTTGTGGTTGAGGTTGTACTGCCTATTAAGGAAAAAACAAAACAATTTAAAAAACCAGTAGAAACTACATCAAAAAGTTTATTTTAAATGAATAGTGGGCTTTCTTTGTCTTACATTATTTTTACAACTTGTTAGTAATCCCAAGCCAATACCTAGCAATGCTAACAGACAGAAAGTCTTTGTATCCAAAACTTACTGGTTCCACCATCACAACCTTACCTCTTCTTTCTCTAATTTTGCGTGTTTGCGTTCTGAGGCTACATTTTTTTTCTTATTAAAATTAAACTGTGCATCCTCTTCAGCTTTCTGTAACTTTCTTTTCTTTTCCTCATATTCTCCTATAAGCTCTCCTGAAGTGCTGATTTCCTCAAAAAACTGGGTTCTTTCTTTGGGTTTTTTCATTGAAATCGATTCTACAGTTCCCTTTTAAAAACAGTAAAGCACATCAACATATAAAATATATGGATGTATTTTTAAAATCATGAATGAAATAAACTAGTACAGCTCCTTACCTGAAACACTAGACAGTTCCGTGCTTTGATTATTATGCCTATCTTTTCCAACTCAGCTATGTACACGGAACGACTCACTGGATTATCATCAAAATGAAATTCTGAGCATCCCCCTAAAATAAAAGAATAAAAACTATTATTGGAAGTATAAATACCAGACCTGTAACAACAACCTTTCAAAGTTTAGTAAAATTATTTTTTCTTATTGAAGTGGTTAGTTATGCAATAACATACATGTTACTAATAAATGCATATAATTAGTCAACAAATATGCCAAGGAGTATTCTACAGCAGTGAACAAAATGGACGGAAGTGTGGATCTCAAGTTTATACCCCATGATGCAGACAGACAAAAATGAGATATGTAACTACAATAAATATCACATGAGAAAATGTTAAGTGCTAAGGAGAAAAAAGAGAGCTAGGAAGGGGATATGGAAGTCTCTGTGTATGGGGAACAGGCATTACAATTTTAAATAGGATGATGTTATGGTCTGAATGTTTGTGTCCCTTCTAAATTCATATGTAGAAATCCGAACCCCCAAAAGTGATGGTATTAGAAGGTGGGGCCTTTGGGAGGTGATTAAGTTGTGACTGTGGTACCCTCAGGGATGGGATTAATGGGTTTACAAAAGAGACCCCACAGAGCTCCCTAGTTCCTTCCACCAATGTGAGAACATAATGAGATGTCTGCAACCCAGAAGACAGCCCCTCATCAGACCATACTGGCGACCTGATCTTGGACTTCCTGCCTCCAGGACAGTGAGAAATAAATTTTTATTGTTTATAAGCTATTTGTTATAGCAGCACAAACAAAGACACATGGGCTGGGAACAAGAACAAAACTGAGGCACCACACTTCTGATTTGAATATATGTTACAAAGCCACAGTAATCAAAACAGTATGGCACTGGCATAAAAACATAGAGACCAATGGAACAGAACAGAGAGTCCAGAAATACTGCATGATCTCACATATATGCGGAATCTAAAATAGTTAAACTCAGAGAAGCAGAGAATAGAATGGTGGATGCCAGAGACCAGGAGGAGAAAAAAACGGGGAGATGTTGGTCAAGGGTTACTAAGTTTCTGTTATGCAAGATGGTATGTTCTGGAGATCTAATGTATAGCAATGTGACTACTGTTAACAATACTGTATTATATACTTCAAATTTGCGATGAGGGTAGATCTTAGGTATTCTCACCACAAAAATACACACACATGCACATGCAAAGAAAACAGTAACCATGTAAGGTGATACACATTTAATTAGCTTGACTGTGGTGGTTACTTCACAATGTATATTAAAACATAGATGTATACCTTAAATACATGCAATTTTTTAATTAGCATTTCTTTCTTTCTTTCTTTTTTTTTTTTAAAGTAAGTTCTAGGCCCAAGGTGGGGCTCAAACCCATGACCCCAAGATCAAGAGTCACATGCTCTTCTGACTAGGCCAGTCAGGAGCCCCTAGATACATGCAATTTTTACCTGTCAATTATACCTCAATAAAGATGGGAAAACATAAATTATGATGATTTATTAGATAAATAGAGCACGCTAGGGAATCTTTACTGTAACAGAGACTTCTGAATAAAAACCCAAAGGAAGTGAGAAAACTCACCAATAAAGGCATCTATGTGGTAATGTGGTGAAATACTTAAGTTACACACTAAGGTATAAGTATTTCCAGAATTATCAGTGACTGAATCTGGGAAAAGTTAATAAGACAGTATTTATACATTAGAACATTAAGACCATGTTCTAGCACACCAGAATGAAATACCAAAAACAAAAAAACAAAACCAAGACATGCCTATTTTATGGAGGCTCTATAAACTCTGAGCATATAGAAAAGATACACGTAAACAACTCTCAATCTTGCTTATTCAGGAAATGGGTTTATTCATGAAATCCCTGTTTCCTGAATAATTACAAAATAAAATTCAAATATTTCACTCAAGTTGCTATTTGGTGGTAGAAAAACTTTCAGTGCAAACCAAAAATATACATATAATCAGTTCATCACTAAGAAAACTAGATACACATACCAAGAGAACCTCCTTCATTTTAACCTAATAACCAGGTAGAAAAATGCTATTTGACAGCAAGGAAATGTGAACAAATCCATCTGCTTAAAGAAAACTCTTAGTGGGGGATCAAACAGGTTCTATTACTTGCTTCTGAGATTTGCCATCTAAGACAGGAAAAAAAACCCAAATCTCTAGTTTACTATGCCAGTGGAATAACAAATCACACCCTTCAAAAAAAGAAAAAAACAGATGATCTGATTTAACTTTTGAAAAATCAAATAACTCATAAGCAATTATCTACCAAAAAAATACCTCGGATAATCCTTGTAAATGTTTTCTCTTCTCCACTTTCCTCCACATACACAATTTTCACACTTGCAGAAGAAGAGACAGGTCTTCCAATATGTGCTCCATGAATGAGTTCTTGAATATTTTTCACTCTTAAATTAGCTGTTTTCTCTCCCATTACAAAACTAAGTGCATCCATTACATTAGATTTTCCTGGGAAAGAAAAGAGAGAGGAAAAAGTTATTCCTTCTTAATAATAAAAAACCTTACCCAGAGTCAAATAAACCAGGCCACCAATGGAAGTGAAATATAGCCAATACACGTTTCAATAGTACTGCCTCGTCTATATTTAAGATGCATGTGACTGAACAATTTTATGTAGATCACTGGTTTCTTCTATGCAGCCTAGGGTAGAGTATTAAGTGGCCTAAATTTAAGGATCTAAATAAGGGGATCTAAACCCCAACTCTCTTCCATTATTAAATATTATACTATGGCAAATCATCTCTGAATTTCAGTTATTCTCATTTTATGAATATTAACTATCACATACTTTTAGAAATGGCTAACTATATCCAAGATATTCCCACAGACAATAAGGTTGCTAGAATATTTACGATTGGTGGGAGTTGGTGGTACAGAAAAGTTATACAGCAGGCCTGAGCCTTTTATTTATTTTTTTTAAGATTTTTATTTATTTATTTGAGAGAGAGAACATGCAGGAGTGGGGGGAGGGGCAAGAGGGGAGGGAAAGGCAGAGGGAGTGCCTGTATCCTTTTGAATTAGTGTTTTTGTATTCTTTGGGTAAATACCCAGTAGCGTGATTACTGGATCACAGGCTAGTTCTATTTTTAACTTTCTGAGGAACCTCCATACTGTTTTCCACAGTGGCTGCACCAGTTTGCATTCCCACCAACAGTGCACGAGGGTTCCTTTTTCTCCACATCCTCACCAACACTTGTTATTTCTTGTGTTTTTGATCTTAGCTGTTGTGGCAGGTGTGAGGTGATAGCTCATTATAGTTTTGATTTGCATTTCCCTGATGATGAGTGATGCAGAGCATCTTTTCATGTGTCTGTTGGCCATCTGTGTGTCTTCTTTGGAGAAATATCTGTTCATGTTGTCTGCCTATTTTTCAATTGGATTATTTGCTTTTTGGGTGTTGAGTTCTATAACTTCTTTATATATTTTGGATACTAATCCTTTATCTAAATCCATTCATCTTTTGAGCCAGCAATTCCACTTCCAGAAATCTACCTCCCTGATATATGTGTACAACTATTATACAATGGAAAATACATAGTTATGCAATTCATTATAGGTTTTTTCTAACAGAAAAAGATCAGAAACAACTCAAGTGTCTAGAAATTAAAGGAATACTTGAAATAACTGTGTAACAGCCACCCAATGGGAGAATTACACAGCAGAAAGATGACAGAAGAGGATGTAATAAGTGAAAAAAAGAGTTTGTAACAGCATATATTGTAAAAAACTAAATATAAACTTTGGCATAAAGAACTGAGGGGCTAGAAATAACAATACATATATATTTGCTTGCATTTGCAAAAAGGGATACTGAAAGATAATTAAGAAATGGTCATTTAGGGGCGCCTGGGTGGCTCAGTGATTAAGCGACTGCCTTCGGCTCAGGTCATGATCCCGGGGTCCTGGGATCGAGCCCCACATCAGGCTCTCTGCTCCGCGGGAAGCCTGTTTCTCCCTCTCCCGCTGCCCCTGCTTGTGTTCCTGTTCTCGCTGTGTCTCTCTCTGTCAAACAAATAAATAAAATCTTAAAAAAAAAAATTTTTTTTGGATAGCAAATGCAGTAATTTCTTTGACATTGGCTGTAACAATATTTTTCTAGATAGGTTCCCTGAAGCAAGGGAAATAAAAGCAAAAATAAACCATTGGGACTACATCAAAATAAAAAGCTTCTTCATGGCAAAGAAAATAATCAACAAAACTAAAAGACAACCTACTGAATAGAAGATATTTGCAAATGACATATGCAATAAAGGATTAGTTTCTAAAATAAAGAAGTTATAGAACTCAACACCCAAAAAGCAAATAATCCAATTGAAAAATAGGCAGACAACATGAACAGATATTTCTCCAAAGAAGACACACAGATGGCCAACAGACACATGAAAAGATGCTCTGCATCACTCATCATCAGGGAAATGCAAATCAAAACTATAATGAGCTATCACCTCACACCTGCCACAACAGCTAAGATCAAAAACACAAGAAATAACAAGTGTTGGTGAGGATGTGGAGAAAAAGGAACCCTCGTGCACTGTTGGTGGGAATGCAAACTGGTGCAGCCACTGTGGAAAACAGTATGGAGGTTCCTCAAAAAGTTAAAAATAGAACTAGCCTGTGATCCAGTAATCACGCTACTGGGTATTCACCCAAAGAATACAAAAACACTAATTCAAAAGGATACAGGTACCCCGAAGTTTATAGCAGCATTATTTACAATAGCAAAGATACGGAAGCAGCCTAAGTGTCCATCAACTGATGAATGGATAAAGAAGATGGGGTATGTATATACAGTGCAGTATTAGTCATTAAAAAAGAATGAGGGCACCTGGGTGGCTCAGTTGGTTGGGTGACTGCCTTCGGCTCAGGTCATGATCCTGGAGTCCCTGGATCAAGTCCCGCATCGGGCTCCCTGCTCGGCGGGGAGTCTGCTTTGTCCTCTGACCCTATCCCCTCTCATGTGTTCTCTCTCTCTCATTCTCTCTCTCTCAAATAAATAAATAAAATCTTTAAAAAAAATAAAAAAATAAAAAAGAATGAAATCTTGCCATTTGCAACATCATGGATGGAGCTAGAGAATATAATGCTAAGCGAAGTCATTCAGTCAGAGAAAGACAAATACCATGATTTCACTCATGTGGAATTTAAGAAACAAAACAAAAGGGAAAAAAGAGAGAGGCAAACCAAGAAACAGATCAAAAAAAAGAAAAAGAAAAAGAAACAGATACTTAAGTATAGAGAACAAACTGATGGTCACCAGACGGAAGATGGTGGGGGGAAGGGTGAAATAGACGATGGGGATTAAAGAGTACACTTATCATGCTGAGCACTGAGTAATGTATAGAATTGTCCAATTACTATATTGTATACCTGGAACTAATATAACACTGTATGTTAACTATATTGGAATTAAAGTTAAAAACTTAATAAAATTTAAAAAAACATTTGGGTAAATGGTGGATCAGGAACATTTGTCTAATGTCAAAGTAACACTAGTAACACTAGAACACTAGACTAGTTAGAAGGGAAAAACTAATTGCACAGTGGAGTTATCACTGTCACCACTCTAATCCAGGGGTCAATCTTAGCACCACTAGTGGTAAAACAAATAGATATTATGTGATGTAATACAGTGTGAAGTATACAACATCACCTATGATGGAGTCTAATCAAAAATGTTTAATTTGAACCCATCAACCTTTTAGGTATTGCATTTTTTCAAATGCCTTTTCCTCATCTATCAAGAAATAAAATGGGGGTGCCTGGGTGGCTCAGTTGGTTGGACTGCCTTCGTCTCAGGTCATGATCCTGGAGTCCCGGGATCAAGTCCCACATCGGGCTCCCTGCTCAGCAGGGAGTTTGCTTCTCCCTCTGACCCTCCCCCGTCTCATGCTCTTTCTCTCAAATAAATAAATAAAATCTTAAAAAAAAAAAAGAAATAAAATGGATCTTTTTTCTTGTGGGAACAGATGAAGATTACTGATATAACAGTGTGGCACATGGATTAAACTAGGGTAAGACCAAAGGTTGGGAACTCAGCTAAAAGATTACTACATTAATCCAAGGAAGAAATGATGAGAGCCTGAAACAGTGATAGTAGTGGGAATAGAGGGAAGAGGACAAGATCATTAAGGTGGTAGAACTGGCTCAGATTGGTAATGTTCTGGGTGTGACAGGGAGAATTTATAAGGATGAAGGAGAATTCATTTAGTTGGCAGCCATATGGAACTTGGAACTCTGGGAGAAAGGCAATCTGAAGTCCAAGGAACAGCAAATGCTAAGACCCTGAAACAGAAATAAGATTGGTCTATGTAAGGAAGGCAAAAAAAAAGCATTTCTGACTAGAGCATAGTAAATATGGGGGAAGAGAATATTAGAGAAGAGAAATACACAGGGGCCAGATTATAAAGGGTTTTGTGGATCATGGTAAGAAATACTGGATTTTATTCCAAGTGTAGGGGAAAGCCACTGGAGAGTTTTAAGCTGGGCAGTGCTCAGATTTATAGATTTACTTTTTTAGTTTGTTTTTTTAACTGCTCAATCTGACGCTGTGAGAATGAATTGCAAAGAGAAAAGAAAGAAAGCCGAGGGACATGTCAGGAAGTTATAGCAATAGTCCAAATGAGAGCTCTAGCAGCTTTGACTGAGTGAGAGCAGTGAAAAGTGGCAAGAAACAACTGGATTCAGGATGTATTTCAGAGGTAGAGTTATTAGGATTTATAGATTAGATGAGGGATGTGGGGTATAGAAGGAGGAATAAAGAATTACTCTAGGTATCTGGTCTGAATGAATGAGTAAATGGTGCCCCTTACTGAGTAGGTAAGACCTTGGAAGAAAACAAGTTTGGGCGAAGTAGGGGAGAGGAAATTTACTATTCTTTCTGATTACAGTATTTTTTTTTTAAATTTTATTTTTAAGTAATCTCTATGCCCAAAATGGGGCTTGAACTCAACGGAGCCAGCCAGGCACCCCTGATTATTTCACATGTCTACTATAAATAGCAAAAAAAAAAAAAATGCTGAATATTATAGCCCTAGATATATAATTTTGTAAGTCAGCAGCATAAGGATGGTATTTGAAGCTATGGGACTGAATAAGATCACCTAGGAAAAGAACATAGGGTAGACACAGACAGAGGATATATTTCCAGGGGGTAGGAGGACTCCAGTGCTTAAGAGACCCAGGGGAGAAGCAGCCAATAACTGAAGGCTTGCCAGTGAAACAGGAGAAAACCTAGTTGGATACAAAGTCAGAAGAGCAAAGAGGCTCAAGGGAGAGATGAAATGTGACCTGCCATGCAACCTAGACAGCAAGACCTTCCCTTGACCAACTTCTTTAAAAACCCCAGCATTTCTGATTCCCCTCCCGTTTCTATTTTTCTTCTTAATACTTAACACTTTAATATTCTATATACTTCTCATATTTTGCTGTCTGTCTCTGTGCACTTGAACATAAGTTCTACATGGGAAGAGATTTTTATCTGTTTACTGATGAGAACAGTGCATGGCACATACTAGGCATTCCATTATTTTTAAACGAATGAAATAGCACTGATAAGTCAAACAGGATGAGGAAGGAAATTGGCCACTGACTCTTACAAGATGTAGGTCAAAGGTGACCTAGGTAAGTGTTATTTCAGTGGAGCTTGGGACTGAAAACTGAATCAAGAGCACTGAGGATGGTTCAGAGTTTTATTGTACTGATAAAATGGGGCGACAGCCTAAAAAGACAGTGAAGTTAAAGGGCTTTTCCCCAGGCATTTCATTATAAAATTTTCAAACACATAAGAAAGTTGAAAATTTCATAGTAAACACCCATATATTTACCACTAAATTCTACAATTAACATTGTACTATACTTTCTTTTCATATAACTATCCATCCTCTATGTCATAAGAGTGTTAATAAGGCATGTATTATTGCTAATGAAAATTATCCAGTAAGGGAGGAAGATACAATCCAAAAGAGAATGATAATCACAGAAGCAAAGAACTGAGGAGGGAGCAGGATGTAAATCACAAGCGGAGAGGATAGCCTTAGACTCAGGCACACTTATGGAACTTCCCTGCTAAATAGTCCCTGCTTCAAAGTCTATTTTTTCCATAAAGTTAAATATTATCACCCTGGCAAGTACTTACCCTAGAATTCCAACATTATACACCGCTGCTCCCCTACACATGCACTACATTCTTGACAATTTGGGCTATTAACTGTCCCACAAATAGACTCACAAATCTCTAGAAAAATATTCTTTACTCTTTGGGCCAGCTCAAATGGTAAGTCCTCTAGAAAACCTTTCCTTATCTTTACCTCTTCCTGTCCATACCTCCCTAAATCAGATCTAGAATTTTCCTTGCTTAAAGTTCCATAAACAGTGTCATCGGGACTTCTATTTCAATAAGTGTGCCATTTTCTTATACTCCCAATGCCTCGGGAGCAGAAGCTGTCTTATTATACATATCTTCTTCTGCTTCTAATACTATATATACACACAAAAACTATTTGCTAAATTTGAGTGGAAAACATCAAGGTTAAGATTAAAGATGAAATTTTCCCACTACCTACAAAGAAACCAACATTAGATTTACTAAAAACAAACGAGAACATGTCAAATTTTGACAGGTGGTAGCAATAAGAAATTATTACAAAAAGAATGACAACTAGCTAAATTGAAGTTTAAGAGAAAGTGAGTATGACAGAAAATTATCAATTGGTTTCATAAAATCTACCTAAATGGGTAATTCTGTAAGATTTTTAAAAAGATGATTTATGAACAAGTATTCAAATGAATATAAATGAATAACACCCATTAAATTAGTCATGGATTAGTATTATACTGAGTTTTGGCCATCGTATAGAAGGAGAATGTGAATAGCCCATGCAACATTCAGCAGTAAGTAAACCAGAAATTGTTGTTGTGGAGAGATGATATTAAAGGTAATGCTGAAATAATCCATGACTGGCTTTGCATGGTTCTAAGTAAAATCTCTGGGTTACCAGTGATTCTCAGGAGGGGAATGGAGCTTCCAGGGCATGTGGGACAAGAGGAAGTTGTAAAGGCATTTTCACGATAACCTTAAGATATATTGTTAATCACGATATGTACTGTTGAATTAAGAAAAGAAATAAGATTATTTTGAAACTTACGTTTGGCACTAGTTTAAAAAAGGTCAAAACACCCACTTTATCCGGATCTTGAACGGCAGTGGGCAAGTAATTTAGGCTGACTGCAGTATAAGACTTTACCCAAATACTCATTCAAAATATTACACTGTTGGAAGTACAAAATATAACTGAGCAACTCTTCACATAATCACCAGTTAAAAAGTGAAAATCAACTGCTGGTGGGCCTACTAACCTGATAACTGAGTGGATATACTCACTGTATACTTACCCTTACTTTTTTCAATGTCTTTTTGACAACAGAATCAATCTGGCCTGAGAGCGCCACAAAGAAGATTTGAGTTAGGGAAAATCTCCAAGTAACTATCATTTTAGACCCTCTACCTGCTGGGGTCATTACATCTATGGATCTTACCACAGTGCGGTAGGGAGCCTGGCCAGGCCTGAACTCAAGTCCAGGCTCTGCCACTTCCTGGGTGACCGTGGAGAGTCATCTGACCCCTCTGCACCTCAGTTGCCTATACTACAAAATGGGATAACACCCACTTAGGAGCCCTGAAATAGGGATGCCAGAAACTTGGTAAAAGCTCCATGAATGCCGTTACTATTACAAAATTCCTGCGTAGAAGGTTCCTTGAATCCAAACAGTTGTTAAGGCTCCTTAAAACCAATGATTTCCTTCAGCTCTCTCTCACTTACTCTTTGGATGGGAAAAGGAAGGGGGTGGAGAGGAAAGGTGCAGCAAGACGGAGTCACCCCTGTCAAGCAGGGGCCTGTGTCAAGCAATGGGGTAGCAGGTAAGAGCACTGCAGCTAAGACCAGATGTTACCTAGACCAGCACCAGCTCATGACACACTCGGAACTGATGACCAGCAGAAACAAAGGAGGTCTGCAAAGGCCTAAGACTGATCAAATCCCTTTAAAAAGAGGATTTTTCAGACTTCTCAGACACTGGCCCCTCTGTGTCTGGCCACTTCAGAAAGGCAGCGGGGGAAGGCGGCGCCTGGGTGGCTCAGTCAGTTCAGTGACCAAGGCTTAAAAAAGACTGACCTTCCAAAGGAACAGAGATCCTTCACTGCTTGAACATAACAAGCAGTGAGTGCCCAGCACTGACCCTGACTGAGGCCGCATCTCAACCAGGAACGCACAGACTAACCTCAGGGTGGGTGGGTTAACTTCCTACCTCCGGCTCTACTTGTTTTTCGTGACTTGTCTTGGGCTTTGCTTGTGTAAGCAGCCAAGTCAAACCCGTGGCGAACGGTCACTGAGTTTGGACTCCCGAACCGGCTTTATAGTTATGCCAACCGTGCTCGTGACAAGAGGCGACTAGGGCTCAGGGCTGGAGAAGAAACTCCCAAAGCCCTGGGAGCCAGAGAGCAAAGGAGGGGAGGGTCCTGGTCAAACGCGGCGTTGGGCGTGGAGGTGGAGGGTCGTGGCCCAGCAGCGGGGGGCAAGGTGGGCACGCGGCGGTGGCGGGCTGAGCGCAGGGGCGCGGGGGGCCAAGGGCAGGGTCCGGGCGCCGGAGGGCCGGGGGCTGGGCACCGGGCGGCGGGGCGCTGGGCAGCTGAAGGTGAGGGCCCGGCGGCCGAGGGGGAGGGCAGGCACCCGGCCCAAGCGCCGGGTGCCGGAGGGCTGGCGGCGGAGGCCGAGGGTCGGGGTCTCGGTCTGGGCCCTGGAAGGCCGCGGGCCAGGCGCTGGGGGTCGAGGGTCAGAGGGCGAGGGTGGGCGCCCGCGGGCTGGGCGAAGGACAAGGGGAGGCACCCGGCGGCGAGGCTGAGGGCCGGGTGGCCGAGGGCGACGGTCGCGCGGCAGAGGACTGGGCGCGGGGGGCGGAGGACGAGCGTGGGCAGCTGGCGGCGCGGGCGGAGGGTGGAGAGTCGGGCTCCCGGTGCCGGAGGGCCGGGGGGAGGGGGTCAGGGCCTGGGGTGCGGGCTGCGGAGGGCCGGGGGCAGGCGGCGGAGAGCGGGCCGGGGCCCGGAGGACGAGGCTGGGCAGCCGGCGGCGAGGGTCGGGGCCCCGAGGAGAGCGGCAGGGGCCAGGCCCGGCGGCGGAGGGCGCGTCGGGGCGCGTGGGGTTGGAGCGAGGCTGGCGGAGGCCCGCGGGCAGCAAGCGCCTCAGCCGCGCACGCCGGGCCTCCCTCACGTCCCCTTGGCGAAATGCGGCCTGGGCGAGCCGGCCGGGCGGAGGCTTTCGGGGTCCCAGTTACCGGAGCCATTGGGGCCAATGATGCAGGTGAACCTCCTGAAAGGGCCGATGACTTGGCGGCCCCGCCACGACTTAAAGTTCTCCACGAGCAACAGCTCCAGGCGGCCCATGGCTGCGGCCGCGGCGCCTCAAACCGCTTCCTCACACGCCGGCAGGAAAAGCGCGGGAAGGGCCCCGCGGCGTCTCGCGAGAGGACAGCGAGAACCCAGCGGGCGCCGCGCCGTTCCTAAGCAACCGGTCTGTTTACGTCTCCGAGGAAAGCGGTCTCCGCGCCTTTGGCCGGGTCGCAGAAAGCCCGACAGAGAGCTTGCGACGCCAGCGCGTATTGCAGGGGAACCATCCTCGCGTAGCCTACAGCTCGTTTCAGCATCTCGCATGCCTTAAAAACCCCTCAGGGTTTCTTCTCCACTTCCGGCCATGGCGCTAGCTCAGCCCAGGGACCTGGAGCAGTACTTGGCCCTGGGCAAGAGGAGGCATAACGAGTTGTGCAGGCAGAAACGGATCTTCAACGCCAGGAACAGGATCATCGGGGTGAGGTCCCCGGACCGGGGGGGCGTGTGCGGGGCGTGGCGGGGGAGGCGGGCGGCGGGACGGCGGAGGCGAACCCCTGCAGTGAAACCGCTGATGCTGAGGCACAGCGGCGGACGGCCCGAGGTGTGCTGGGGAAGACCAGTTCGTTGTGTTGACTACTGACGACGGGCAAGACCTTCGCAGACCCGATACTGCACCCCCTCACCTGCGGGGCAGGCAGGGAGGGGCTTGCCTGCCCTGAGTGGCTCAACAGAGGCCTGAGCGTGGGTCTCCTCTCTCTGAGCCGGATTTTCTACGCTGCCAGGGGCTCCCTCCGGTCTATCCATCTGGCAAATGCCGGTGGCGTTCCTCTTTTGCGGCGAGCCTGAGCTGGTGCCAGGAAATGGGGAATATGGCAGACCCTGCCTGACCTTGCAGAGTTCGTGGCCCATGGAGGAGAGGAGAGGCAAGCACTAAAATGGCCACATTAACGTGCAGTGGAATCAGTGCTGTGAGGGAGGGGAGCACAGGGTGTCAGAGGAGCACAGACTGGGGCCAGGAAAGGAAATCAGAGAGGGCTTCCCAGAGGTGTTGCCTAAGCGGGGTTCTGAAGATATCTACTGACCAAGAGAAAGGGAGAAGGCAGCTCTGGGGACAGGCTGAAGAACCAACTGTAAGCAAAGGCATGCAGGTATGAGAAGACCTGAAGTGTACCTAAGACAACAGTGGAACAAGGCTTAAAAAAGATAAGTAGGATTGTCATCGATGGACTAAAATTAACTGGCTGTAACTTGTCTCCCCTTTTTTTCCATTCCTAGGGAGACACAGAAGCCTGGGACGTTCAGGTTCGTGACCAGAAGATAAAAGAAGCAACTGAGAAAGCTAGACATGAAACTTTTGGTGAGCATTTCCTGAAGCCTCCCTAGCAGTTTAGGGCTGTGTACCTCTTGACCCAGTCCTCATGTCTTCAAATACGTAAAACTTGTCATTTTCACACTCCTCCTCCTTTTAAGATTTCATAGTTGCTTGTGTTTAAGTAACTTAATGTGTTGATTCTTTCTCTCTTAAAGGGAAAACAGATATTGAATTCTATTTGGGTTGTAGGAAATACATTTTGAGGGTAAATGTACATTTTATTAGTTTTCTTTGAAAACTGGTTATGAAAAACCCTAAACACACACCATTCTCTGCCCAAAAGTTCCAGACCCTCTCCTGGGGACAACTGCTTGCACTAAATGACACACACACAATCCCAACTCACACCCCTGTGCTGACTCGGAGCTAGATATGATAGCTTGGCAGCCCTGAGATAAAAATTTCAAATAGAATTCATTTTCCCACATCAGGTGCAACAATTCCAGCTTATCTTTTTCAAAGCACCATAGGATTTTTAAATTTTTTAAAAGATATATTCATTTATTTGAAAGAGCAGGGGGAGGGGCAGAGGGAGAGAATCTCAAGCAGACTCCACACCCAGTGTGGAGCCCAACTGGGGGTTCAGTCTCATGACCCTGAGATCATGACCTGAGCCCAAATCAAGAGTCAGACGCTCAACTGACTGAGCCACCCAGGCGCCCCTATAAGGATTTTTTTTTTTAAAGATTTTATTTATTTATTTGAGACAGAATGAGAGAGAGAGCACATGAGAGGGGGGAGGGTCAGAGGGAGAAGCAGACTCCCCACCGAGCAGGGAGCCCGATGCGGGACTCGATCCAGGGACTCCAGGATCATGACCTGAGCCGAAGGCAGTCGCTTAACCAACTGAGCCACCCAGGCGCCCTATAAGGATTTTTTTTTAAATAGAAAAAAGCAGATGCAAAATTGTATATACCATGGGCTAT
This sequence comes from Mirounga leonina, assembly GCF_011800145.1. Classification (NCBI taxonomy): domain Eukaryota; kingdom Metazoa; phylum Chordata; class Mammalia; order Carnivora; family Phocidae; genus Mirounga; species Mirounga leonina. Next base: position 1,107,961 of record NW_023270739.1, on the reverse strand, counting down.
GAACTAAATGTTAAAATATATTTTAAAAAAATAAGCTTAGAAAAAGACAGAAAGAAAATATACCAAAATGTAAGCAGTGGTGATGTTGGAATGATAGAATATGAATGAAGTTTATTTTCTTCTCTAGTTTCTGAACAGTTCACCTTTTTATGTTATGTTTAAAAATAATTCAAACTTACAAGAACAATATGACAGGATATACATACCTACTACCCCATTAGATGTTAATATTTTGCCAAACTGGCTTTAGATATCTTATTTTAAGAATTCTTTTTGAGAATTAAATTCTATATATGTATGTATGTATGTATGTGTATCTATAACTATAGATATATAAATGCTATAATGTATATCTAAAAATGTATAAATGTTTAAATGTATACATAAGTATATATAAACCCTACATATGTGTATGTATAGTTATAGATAGATAGAGCTCTCCCCCACCTCATCGTCCCTCCTCCTCCCTCCTCAGACAGATACATCATTTCCATGCATGTTTCTTGTAATATTGTACTATTTATATACATATTCATGATGATATAAAAATTTTTGTGTGTGTTTTAAGATACAATTTCGTGTGGGTGTTTTAAAATTTCACCGAAATCTTACATAAATACATTGAATGGATCCTTTTGCAACTTTTTTTATTCAACATATTTTTAAAATTAATCAGTCATGGGGTGCCTGGGTGGCTCAGTCAGTTCAGTGACCGACTCTTGATTTTGGCTCCTTGCTCAACAGGGAATCTGCTTCTCTTCCTCTCCCTCTGCCCCTCCCCCCCCCACTTGCACAGTCTCTCTCTCTCAAATAAATAAAATCTTAAAAAAAAAATAAAATTAGGGATGCCTGGGTGGCTCAGTCGGTTAAACATCTGCCTTTGCCTCAAGTCATGATCTCCAGGTCCTGGGATTGAGTGCCGAGTTGGGCTCCTTGCTTGGCAGGGAGTCTGCTTCTCCCTCTGCCTGCTGCTTCCCCTGCTTGTGCTCTCTCTCTCTCTGACAAATAAATAAATAAAATCTTAAAAAAAATTAATCAGTGATCTACATGTAGAATGTTCTTTTTAATTATCTTATGATATTTTGTTATATGAATTAACCACAATTTCTTTATTCATTCCCCTCCCGATGGCTGATTTAGATTTTTTCCAAACAATGCTGCAATGACTATCCATGTGTTATGTCCCTAGTGTACGTAGGTGAGAGATACCTAGAAGTAGAAATGGTAGGTCATTGGGTGTGCATGTTTTCAATTTTATGGGATATTTATTGGCAAATTGCTTTCCAAAGTTATAAGTGTACCAAGTTGCACTCTCCCAAGCAGTGAATGAGAAATCTTGTTTCCTTACTACCCTTACTAATGTCCTTACTAATATATGCTATTATTAGCATTTTAAATATTTTGCCAATTTATCAGATGGTTCCCATCTTGTAAGGCCAGTCATCTTTTCAGAAGCCTTTTGATCATTCAGGTTTCTTTATAGTGATTTGCCTGATCCTATTCTTGGCCTACTTTTTGCTTTGGTTGTTTGGTGGGTTGTTTTGTTTTGTTTTGAGAGAGTGCATGCATGAGGAGGGGGAGGGGCAGAGGGAGAGGGAGAACCTTAAACAGGCTTCACATGGAGCACAGAGCCTGACTTGCATCGTGATCGGTCACGACCTGAGCTGAATCAAGAGTCGGTTGCTTAACCAACTGCGCCACCCAGGCGTCCCTGTTTGGTTTTTTTAAACTGATTTGTAGAGACTCTTTACATATTCAGAATACTAATTCTTTGATGGCTGTGTTACCTTTTCAGAGGCTTATACTACTTTAGAATCACTAAAAATTATTTTTTAAAGCGGATTCAAATTTATTTTTTCTCCGAACCTTAATCTTACAGATATGTTCCATTTCTTCCAGCTGCTGAAATGAGGCAAAATGACAAAATCACATGCATATTGGAAGGCCGGGAAAGGCGAGATAAGAGAAGCCTCTGTAAAGCCATCAGTGACTTCCAGCAGCACTTCCAGAGGCCAGAAACGCGCCGTGAATTTGACCTATCAGACCCCCTAGCGCTTAGGAAAGATCTTCCAGCTAGGCAGTCGGATAATGATATTCGGAATACAGTATCAGGAATGCAGAGATTCATGGGAGAGGATTTAAACTTGTGCGAGAGGAAGAAATTCCAGGAGGAACAAAACAGGGAATGGTCCTTGCAACAGCAGAGGGAGTGGGAGAAAGCCCGCGCCCACCAGAGATGTGCAGGTAATGCAACAAGAAGGACAAACTGGTCTCAGTACTTTCTTCAACAGATCGGCCCCCTGGTCTTTTCCCCCGCTTCATTTTTGTCTCTTAAGTCCTACTAATGTGCTGTGTTGGCCAGAGTCAGCCTGCATTCTAGGATTTGAATGTCTTCAGTCACATGTCAGTTGTGCAGGGGACCGGCTCTGAGCTTGCACTCTGAGCCCGGGCTCCCGCGGGGTGCTGGGGCGCACAGTACCTTGGAATGCACCCTGCCCTTGGGGTGCTCACAGTCTGCTGGGAAGACATTGGAGAATACACGGGTGCAGCCGGGTTGTCTCAGGGCTGTGCTAGATGTCCCTACAGGGTCTGAGGGGTGTGGCCGAGGGCACCCTGGTCACATGTCCTCACCAGGACCCTCTGGGCCCAGGGATCCTCTCTGACAGAGCCTCCACAGCAGGAAACAGCCTCTCTCCTGGAGGGCGCTGCAAGGCCAGCACATCCTGCTGGCACTCCGGTGGCCAGCATTTCTGCTTTACCAGGGCCTCTGCGTGGGGACTCCCAGCAGCTTCTGATCTCTGGCGACTTCTCGTGCCAGGAAGACGCTGTAATGGAGAGGACAGTGTCACGGCTCTCGTGCACGTGCTGGTGGGGTGACAGGACACAGAAGTGCTTTGGTGAAGACCAAACAGGAGCTGTGACAGGGAGTGAGGCCCCCTCACACCCTCCCAACTCCCCCAACCCCAGCCTTGCCTCTCTGGTGGTTTCCCTGCAGCCTCCCTGGGCAGCTCGCCCTCCTCCCAGCACCCCTCCCCTCTTCTCTTCTCTTCTCTTCTCTTCTCTTCTCTTCTCTTCTCTTCT
>NW_023270739.1:1089374-1104870 GCF_011800145.1 Mirounga leonina | reverse complement strand
CTCTTCTCTTCTCTTCTCTTCTCTTCTCTTCTCTTCTCTTCTCTTCTCTTCTCTTCACTTCACTTCTCTCCTCTCCTCTCCTCTCCTCTCCTCTCCTCTCCTCTCCTCTCCTCTTCTCCTCTCTTCTCACTCTGCTCTCCAGGAGTGATGTCTCCCCAGATGGCCCACCCCCACCAGACTTCTGCCCTCGCCCTGCCCCGAACCTGCCTGGCCACTGTCACCAGGACCTCCACGCTGTCCCACCCAAGCTCGGTTTTCAGACCTCTCCTTCATCTGCATCCTGTGCCATCGTGGATTACCTCCTCCTCCTGGGAATACTCCTTCAACTGGCTTCCAGGACACACCCTCAGTCCCATGCTCCTCCCCAGGCCCTTTGCTGTTTTCTCCTCTCCTTCCAAACCTCCAGATGTTGTTGCTCACTGGGGCCCTCTGCACCTCTCCTCTCTCAACCACGCTTGTTCTCTTGGTGATCTTAGCTTGTCTAATGGGTTTAAATACCACCCATAGGCCATCATTCCCCATATTTACATCTCCAGCCTGGACTCTTCCCTGAATTCAGATGCATACATCCAGTCACCTCCCGACGTCTATGTGCTCTTAGGTGTCTAATAAATTATCCAAGGCAATACAAGACTCACTGACCTTCCCCCCAAAGCTGACCTTCCACCTCTGTCAATGGGAACTCCACTGTTCGAGTTGCTCAGGCCTCAACCCCAAGCATCTTGATTCCTTCCTTTCTCTCAAATGCCACATCCAGTCCAGCAGCAAATCATCTCAAACTGCAACTACCTCCCTCCAGCTCCACCATGACCATCCTGGACCAAGCTATCAACATCACTCTGTGGGATTATTGCAATAGCCTCTAAGTGGTCTCCCTGCTTCTGCCCTTGTCCCTCTGTAATCTCTTCTCAATCCAGTGACCAGAATGAACCTGCAAAAAATTAAGCTAGATCTTTTGCTCAAAACCTTCCAATAGCTTCTCATTTCACTCAGAATAAAAAACAGATTCATTTCAAGGACCAACAAGGTTTTCACAGTCTGGACTGATCTCCTCCCACACTGCCTTTCATTCATCCCACCCTTGCCACCTTGGCTTCCTCACTTAGAATGTTAAGTGTGTCAGACTCACTTCTGCCTCAGGGCCTTTGCACCAACTGTTTCCTCTGCCTGGAAACATTTCCCTATATATCTGCATATCCTGCCCCTTATCCTTCTACAGGTCTTTGCTGAAATGCCGTCTTATCAGAGAGGTCTCCCCCGACCACTATTTTAAATGGCAACCCTGTACCCTCCCCCATCCCCACACTCTCTTATCCACTTCTCCATAGCACTGATTACTGACATACTGTATGGTTATGTGTTTGTCATCCCTCTCCCTAGTAACCTATCCCAAGCTCAATGAAGGCAGGAGATTTAGTCTGTTTTTTTCACTGCTCGATCTTTAATTCTTGGCACATAGATACCTGTTGAAAAATGCATTCATAGGCCTTTAAAAAAATCTCACCCACTTCCCAGGTTTCCATGTCTGGCTGAGAGCTTTTATCTCAGCATTGGTCTTGCTCCTTGAACTGCCCCCTGGACATATCCCCAGGCACCTCAAAACATTCTGGAAAGTAACCCTGAATTTCTCTTTGGCTCTGCTCCTCCCTCCACCCTTCTCCCTTCAGTGAATGACACCTCCATCCCTAGTCAAACCGCAAACCTGGGAGTCCCCCTTGAGCCACTCTTGTCTCCAGGCCACCCTCAACTCCCATCCTTCTACCTCCTGTGTGTATTTGGAACTGTCCATTTCTCCCATCCCTGCTGTCACCATGGTGATCCAAGCCACCACCTTTTTTTTCACCTGGAGGGACCATGCCGAGGGCTTTCTAATTGTCCTTAATTTTCTTTCTTGTCCCCTCAGTCTATTCTCAACATAGCAGTCAGAGCGCTACTTTTTAAACCGTGTCAAGCTGGACAGTGTCACCCCCACTCCCTCCATTCCAGCTTAAAACCCTCCAGTGGCTTCCCATTACGTATGGAATAAAATCCTCGGCTCCCCCTGGCAGAGCTCCCTTGCCCATTGTGAGGATGACTGATCAGTGCCCCGGCCCAGGACCACAGCCAACATCAGCAATCCCCGGTGGTAATGCTAACACCCCGTGCCCGCACCCAAGAGCTTTACCTGAATCCCCTGCTCTGTGGATGAGGGCAGGGTAAGAAGAGATGCTCTGCGTGCCTGGGAAGGAGCTTGGGGTGGGCACGCAAGGTTTGACTGTGTTTTGCTGCCTTTTCAGAGGACCTCTACTTGAAGACAAGGCTGCAGTTTGATGAAAGAGCCAAGCATTTACAGAATCTGGAAAGCGCCACCAGAAAGGCAGCGTGCACAGCTGTGAAAGAATTCAACAAGAGCCAGGTACACCCCAGGCTCCGTCTCGGGGGTGAGGACACGCACAGGGCCACTTCCCCGGGGGTGCCCCAGCCTCCTGTGCCCAGCTCAGCCCTTCACCGGCTCACACCACACCCCGACAGAGCCCTGCCAGGGCTGCCCAGTTACAGAGAGGAATGGACCCAGTCCCTGCTCCTGAGCTCTGAATCGGGGTGTGAAATTCAACAAAACTAGTCATGTGAGCCTGGGGTGTGGGGGTGGGGCCTCAGTTGACCCTCTAAACCTCAGAGTCTTCTCCAATACCGAGGACTATGACATCTACCTAAACAGATGCTACCTAGCGCTGCTCTGACAACTTGTTGTGGTTTCACTTCCTCTCTATCACCTCTCAGAGCTCTGGTCCTTATGGAGAACAGGTCCACGGGTGCTCATTAACAGGAGCAATTATTATGGTGATGATTAACACAAACGCCTGGCGCCTCCTGACACCTCCCTCCTCTCTAAACTCTGTAGGGCCTCCTTCCAAACACTCCTCCTCACCTGGCCATTCCCTGTTCTCTATTCCTTTTGTTAATTAGATGCGCCCCCCGATTTTCTTTTCAAAACGATTATACTTCCTGGATAGGATGGGGGCCACCCCCGATTCATTTAGCCCACGAGCTGGTTGACCAGAACTATGGTCTGTGAAGTAGGGTGAGCGGATGATGCACCAGAGAGTGGGAAGGGAATAGGAGAATCCTGCCTCCAGTATTTATTTTTAACCTCATCATTTTTAATCCGCATGTTAGTGTGTGTGTGTGTGTGTGTGTGTGTTATGAAGTACATGCTATTTGTATGATCTAATAGTATCGCATTGTGAACTAAAGATATTGGAGACACAAGCTCAAAAATGTCCTACTGGTGGGACATTTATGTCGTCCAAGAATCCTGGAGAGGCCGGACCAGAGACCAGAGAGAATGTTGGCTTTCAGTGGGGCAGGAGGGGGAGGGGTTGTGGGGGTCTGAGGAGGGCGCACTGCTTGGGGGGGCGGAGCCCAGGGACAGACCAAGGCCCCTGGAGCCCAGGTCACAACCAGCAGCCTGCAGGAAATCCAGACATCACCTGGTCCTTGCCCTTCATTTTGCAGACAACGCCTAAGAGGAGAGGTCATTTGCTCCCCGCCCTGCAGAGAATTCCTGGCGGATGGGGCCCTTGATTCTCAGTGTGCTGTGACTGCTCATCCCTTCTTTACTCGCTCAGTTCTCCCAACAGGTTATTCATTAGCCCTCTTGCTGGGGACTGTTTTTGTTGTTTTCTGGAAACCATGTTGCTGCACTAGTTGATGTATTTATTCATTCAGTGACTTTTTTTTTAAGATTTTATTTATTTATATGACAGAGAGAGACACAGCGAGAGAGGGAACACAAGCAGGGGGAGTGGGAGAGGGCGAAGCAGGCTCCCCGCAGAGCAGGGAGCCCCATGCGGGGCTCGATCCCAGGACCCTGGGACCATGACCTGAGCCGAAGGCAGATGCTTCACGACTGAGCCACCCAGGCGCCCCAAGATTTTATTTATTTGACAGAGAGAGACACAGTGAGAGAGGGAACACAAGCAGGGGGAGTGGGAGAGGGAGAAGCAGGCTTCCCGCAGAGCAGGGAGCCCGATGTGGGGCTCGATCCCAGGACCCTGGGATCATGACCTGCGCCGAAGGCAGATGCCCAACGACTGAGCCACCCAGGCGCCCCCATTCAGTGACATTTTTAGTGAGTACCTACAACGTGCTGGCACTCTCGGCTCCCCCAACTCCTCACGTGCACACCGCGAGGCGGCACCATGGAAAATGCCCCCTGTTCGGGGGAAAGCCCCCTGTGGCTTCTGCAGCACAGTTCCTGACTGGAAACAGGCTTTGTCCATTAGCCTGGAATATTAATACAAAGGTCTAGGTAATGGTCCTCAGGAGCAAATCCGAAGCGGTTCAGTCCAACTCAGCAGAGGAGGCACACATTGGAGAGTCTCCCTCGGGGAGGTGAGGCCTGCTCCTTTTGTTAGCCGTGTGTTGTGGTGTCAGGGTTAGGGGCAGGCCCTGGGGCCCAGCTGGGCAGGGACAAGACCAGGCTCTTGTCTGCCACCCTGGAAAAGCCAACCAAGTGCCTCAGTTTTGTCATCTGCCGAGTGGGATGATGATGACACCCACCTATGCCAGTCAGGAGTGGGCTAACTCATGCTGGCGTGGGTGGGAAACACTTCCCAAATCTCAGTCTTGGCGCGCCTGGGCAGCTCAGTCGGTTGAGTGTCCAACTCTTGATTTCGGCTCGGGTCATGAACTCAGGCTCCTGGGATCAAGCCCCACATTGGGCTCCATACTCAGTGGGGAGTCTGCATGAAATTCTCTCTCTCCTCTGCCTCCTGCTTGTGTGCACGCATGCTCTCTCTCTAAAATAAATTAAAAAAAAAAAAAAAAGAAGTCACCACCCTTGTGAATCACTCTGTTGGGGCTTCTTTGTGGCCTATAGCAATCCCGGGGTGACCGGGGCCATTGGGAGGGGCACAGAGCCTTGCCCTGAGGTGAGTGAGGCCAAGCCAATGGGAGATGGTGGCCTAACCTGGGGAGATGGCTCCCGGCTTTGGCAAATTAGTGCAAACACCTGCAGTTCTTACACACACAGCCAGCAGGTGGGGATTCCCTCAGCCCAGCCCACATGCCCATTGTCATCAAGGCAGCCTGGGTCCAAGGGCCTCCCCACATCCATGCCTGACGAGTCTTCTGCCCCCACCCCACCTGTCCCATGTGCACGTTAGCAAACTCTTCCAAGTCAAGGGCTCCCAGCGAGATGTGCCTCAATCCCCATGGGGTCACTCAGGGCATCTTCCTTAATGTCTTCCCACGTGCAGGCCACCGAGTCACTGGAAAGGAAAATTCGAGAGAAAAAACAGGAACAAGAAGACAACCTGGCTGAGATCTCCAACCTGCTGCGTGGGGACCTGCTCTCGGAGAACCCACACCAGGCAGCCAGCTCCTTTGGGCCCCACCGCGTGGTCCCCGACCGCTGGAAGGGCATGACCCAGGAGCAGCTGGAGCAGATCCGCCTGGTTCAGAGGCAGCAAGTCCAGGAGAAGCTGGTACCCGCCGCCTCCCCTCCTCACAGAGCCCGCACACGTAGCCCTGGGCCACCCTCCTGCTGCCTTCCTCCAGCATCGGGTTATAGCTGCTGCCGTACTCATCCCTAGAAGCCCTCAAGGAGTTTCTGTTCTGGGTCGGGGGCATGGGGAGACGAGAGTCAAATAACCCCACACATGGGTGATGTGCTTGGGTGGACGTAAGGCTGGGCCAAGGGGATGGAGGATTTGGGGCTTGAGGGGGGTCACCAGGAGACTAGGAAGTGATGTTGGAACAAAGACTTGAAGAAGGGGAGGGAGTGAGCCACGCAAATATCTGGGGAACGACCACCAGGCAGGGTGAGATTCAAGGGCAAAGGCCTTGAGGCAGGACCAGCTCAACCTGTTCAGGGAAGAGTGAGGAGCCAGGTGGCTGGAGGTGGAGTGAGGACAAGGACAGGAGGAGGTCTGGGTGGTGGAAGGTCAAGGTTCTGGCAGTCCACGGGGAAGACTTGGCTTTTTCTGTGACTGATGGGAAGCTCTGGAGGGTTTTGAGCAGAGGAGTGACACGCTCTGACTTACATTTCGCAGGATCCCTCTCGCAGCTGTGTTGAGGAAGGACTGCATTGGGGTGGGGGTGGGGAGAGGGATCACTGGGGAGGCTGTTGCAGTGGTCAAGGTGAGAGATGGTGCTGGCTGGGTCCAGGGCACTGGCAGCGAGGGTGCTGAGAAATGGTCAGATTCTGGATCTATTCTGAAAGTAGAGAAGACAGGATTGGTTGAAGGGTTGGGTGTGGCATATGAGACCCAGAGGAAGTAAGGATTACTCCACGCCTTCTGGCTTGAGCAGTGAGAAGGATGGAGTTGGCATTTACTGAGATAGGATGATGATGGGAGGAGCAGGTTGGTAGGTGGAGTAGAAGTCACAAGTGCAACTTTGGATATGTTATGTGTGCAGTGCCTAATAGACATCTATATCTGTTAGGATTCTGTGCCTGATCATGGCAGAAAACCCTGACTAACAGCATCTTAAATAAAATAGAACTTGTCTCTTGCATGGAGACCAAATCCTTAGGAAGATAGTCCAGGGCTGGTATGGCAACTCCATGGTCATTGACTAATGTTTTGCCATCCTTGGCACCTGGCTCCCACTTCCTAGTGCAAGCTGGCTGCTTGAGCTCCAGCCATCACATGCATATTCCACCTAGCAGGAAGAGTGCTCGCTTTGGCAGCACATATACCATCTAGCAGGAAGAAGGAATGAGGAAGAACACTTTAAGGACACTTCTCAACAGTTTCATGGGACACTTCCACTTAAATTCCCTTGGATAACACTTAGTCACAGGGTTGCCCCAAAGTGTAAAGAAAATCAGGAAATGTAGTGTTTATTCCAGGCCGTAAGGTGCTGGCAGTTGTTTTATTAAGGAAGAAAGAAAAAATGGCTACCGGAAGACAAGTAATATTTTCTGCCATGACGTCCCAGTAAAGCCAGCAGCTGTAGTTCAGAACGAGGTCCGGGCTGGAGACAGAGGCAGAGAGATATGGCCACACAGACAGTGTTTAAGGCAGTGAACCTGGCTAAGGTGAGTGAAGACAGAAGGGGTCTGAGGACTGAGTCATGGGACAGCCCGCACCCCTACCATTGTTTAGGGAGAGTGAAGGGGCTGGAGAAGGGAAGCCAGGGAGGGAGGAGGAGCCCAGCAGGGGAGCCCCTGGGTCAGACAGTGCCACTGGGCTGCTGGCTGAATGCTGGATCCAGGTGGCAGTCCCTGGCACCTCCCTCTGGAGCATCCTTGGAGGAGGGGTGGGGGAGACCGAAGGTCACAGGCAGGAAGGAAGTGGAGACCACAGGTGCAGACAACCCTCGCAAAGTGTTTTGCTCTAAAGGGTGCAGGGAACGGGGGTGGTAGCCGGTGGGGACACGGGGTCAAGAGAAGGTTTTGGCTTTCTGATTATAGAAGTAACAGCATACTTGTCATTCCACGAAGACAACACAGTAGAGAGGGGGACATTGACACCAGCAGGGACCTGCTGGAGCCTTTGGCCCGGGTGGCAGACACACAAGGCCCTGGCAGCACTAGCTGATGCTTGGGGAGCCCAGGCTGATCATCCTTGGCCGTGGGCGTGGGGCGTGTTGGCGGGGCAGCATGTGGAGCCCCTATTTCCTGGGGAAACAGGAAGGGACGCCAGCAGCTGAGGGGGAGGGGGTCCAGTTGGGGGTTTGGGGATGGAGAATGGGGTGCCAATGGTCATCTAGGAGAGCCGGAAAGCAACGGCCTAGGGGAAGAGGGCAGGATGGCCAGGCAGAGCCGGGGGCCCCCTGGAGGCTGAAGGTCATGAACTTGAAGTATCCCCAGTGAGCGTGGTCAGGTGCCCTGGCCACGCTCAGCTGTAAGGGGTCCATGCTCAGGGCCTGCTCGCAAGTCTGACCAAGTGAGAGTTTCAAGGGCACCAAGGGTGTCTGCCAGGGGGTGTCAGCCACGGACGTTGGGCTGAGCAAGGAGGGACATGAAGACGCAAAGAGTGCCGGGACTAGGAAGTGTGCGGTCAGTGGGTAGGAGGGCCCGGCATGGGGTGAGGGATGGAATAACTGTTGAAATCAGGGGACTGGAGAGTGGGTGGAAGAGGCAGATCAGAATGGTGGAGATTAGGACCCTTGAAGATGGTGACCCTAGGGAGGCTGGCATTCTTGGTAATGACAAGGTGGGGGCAGAAGTCCCCAAAGTGGGGTCTCTGGACCAGCAGCATCAGCATTGCCTAGGAACTTGGGAGAAATGCAGATTCTCAGGCCCCGTCCCAGCCTCCTGAACCAGAATCCCTGGAGCGGGGCCCAGAGTCTGTGGCTAGGAAAGCCCCCCCCAGGGGTTCTGATGCCTGTTGGAGTTTGAGGGTCACTGGTAGCCTGTGCCCAGGGGGTAACAGCTGACGGGTTGGCCCTAGGTCTTTGGAGAGGAGAGGGACTGGCTGAGAAGCCAGGGAAAGGAAAGTTCTCAGGCCTGCAGGGTGGGCGGGGCTGCCCCAGGGTCAGCAGATGACCACCTCGGGTGGGATGGCAGGTGCCTCGGTCAGGCGAGTATAGGGGGAGGGGCAGCAGCCTGGCTCAGGGAATGAGGAGCAGGTGGGACATCTCCCCTGCCTGGTCTCCTCCAGGCCCAGAAGGTCAAGTGTGTGGGAGCGGGAGTGGGGGGCAGCCAAGGCTGAGGCAGGGAAGTAGCCCAATGTGGGAAGAGCTCCGAAGTTGGCATCAGATGCAGGGAATGTTGGTCCCCCTTGCAAGGCCCTGCTCTGTCCCTCTCTCCTGCGATTCAGCTCAACTACCTGGCAGGGAAGGTTGACCATCTGTCCGGAAAGCAGCAGCATCTTTGTCGAAAATGAAGACAGAAAAACACAAAGGGGAAAAACACCTACAATATGTCTCACCACTCATAAATACTCCCCTGCCCCGCACCCTCGTATGCCCCCCGGTGCCCTTCCCTCCTGCCGCCTCTTTCGCGTAGGGAGACCGTTTGAAAAACGGAGATCATGCAGAGAATAGTTAGGTTGCCTGTCTCTGAGTCCGGGGCAAGTATGTCCCCATGGCATTCTCTATTCTTCATGAAAGCATCTTGTGTCATGACTCAGGGCAGCTGTGAGCAGCCTCATTTTACAGGAGAGGAAACTGAGGTTTAGACAGGCAAAATGACTCACCCTGTAGGTGACAAAACCAAGTGTAGCCTCGGCTTAGTCCCTGGGTTGGGGGGCCGGGGCCTCTGCCAGCCCGTCTGTGCCTGGTGGTCTGCTGACCCAGGACTGCGGGGCCACCGGACACTCTAGCCCTGCTCATCGGGTGGCCAGGAACCCTTCCCTGAAACCCATGGAATGGAAGGAGGCGTACTCATCCTCAGACCCGGCCCCACCTGCTTTTGCTTCCTTTTGCCTGGAGAAGGGTGAGCTGACAAAATAATTTATACTCAGGATGGCTGATAAAACTACTCAGGTTTCGGGGAGTGGCCCCTTCCCTCTGCATTCATCCAGTTGCCTCTTCGAAGGCTCAGTGGTTTTTATAGAGGGGTCTGGAAGGCAAAGGGGAATGAACTGAGATGCAGAAATTCACCCCCAAGATCATGAGCCCATTGTCGGGTGGGGCTGTTGCTTCCATATGTTCTAGAAGCGACCGGGTGATCCCAGTGTTCGGCGGCACGCCCCGCTGGTGGCGTCCGGGGTGGGAGGCCCTGCCTTCGGAGCCCTGGGCTGGCCGCTGCTGTCCCTGCAGGCCTCAGAGGGCCGGCTGACACCTTCCAAGTGTGGGACGCACCTGGGCCGCCCGGAATGATGGCAGGTGGGGGTGGTCTCCTCTGATTTCCCGCGCGATGTTGCTCGCCTACCTGCCCCCCCACCGCCCGAGCCTCAGTTTCCCTAGCTGTAAGATGAGAGGCCGATTCTCCTGATGATCCCCTGGACCTCTTCTGGGTCTGGGGACGGGTGGTGGTGAGTCACCTCTCCTCCCTCCAGAGGCTTCAGGAGGAAGAGTGGCAGCGAGACATGGAGTGGGACCGGCGGAGGGCACAGACGGCACGCGCCGCTCTGCTCAGGGAGCGGCGGCAGCAGCACCAGCAGCGAGACCTGCGCCGGGCTCTGGACTGCAGCAACCTCGGCCTGGCCAAGGAGCAGCGTGCGCAGTGAGGGCCTGGGGGCACGGGGGAGGAGGGGTCGGGGTGGGGGAGCAGGCAGCACGTGGGAGTGGAGATCCGGCTGAGTCGTGGGGAGGGTCAGAGCAGGCCGTGTGGGCCCACCCTCCCCGAGTCCTTCCCACCCGGAGGCCCAGGGCCCGTGCCCTGGATCTCCCCGGGGGCCCCCTCGCAGCCGTGGCTTGGGCGGCACGGCCCCCCGGTATAGAATTCAAACAGGAAGGGGAGAAGGGCTGAGAGCCACAGGCCAGAAATTAAGGGCTTGGAAACCACTGGTCCCGGCACTGGCCAGATGACCCACTCTGGGAGGTGCTTGTGGGGACACTGGTGACCCCCAGTGGCTCAGACGTGGGGGCTGGTGATGGAGTACACAGAGGGCACGGGAGCCCCAGGGGAGGGCACTGGGTGAACCTGGGGGAGTCGGAGGGCTTTTCCCAGGAGGCTGCGTGGCTCAGACATGGTGGGAGGACGGTGGCAGCGACCCAGTGCAGCGAGGGGCCTCCCAGGCTGCCCAGGGCCGGCTGGAGTCTCTTCGCCATACTGACAGACCCCAAGAGCTGTTCGCAGTTCCGCCTACAGAAGACGTCAAATGCAGATCCGTCGGTGAACTTGTTGTTAAAAAACACATTATTTACTTATTTACCTGTCTGTTCATCAAGCTCTTGGCTTGAACTTGGCAGAGACCACCAGTATGTTCTGCAATCAGGTGTCTGTTTCCCGGTGGGTCCACTGTTGGCCGGTCACTTCTGTTGGGGGCCCCAAAGAAGCAGTAGAGACGATCTGAGGGGAGTCAGATGGGATGAACAAATGTCTTTACAGCCACGCTATATATGTGGTACATACATGTGTGTGTACTGCATACACGCATGCATGTGTGTGTGGTGTATTCATGTATGTGCGTGTATAGTGTACAAATGTGTATATGTGTGTATAGCGTATATATGTACACATGTATGTATATATACGTGTAGATAGATATAGATTTAAAAAGTAGAATATTTAGGAAACCAGGCCTTTGCTGATTGTTTTTTTCTCCTTGTTTTACTATCAGGAAAAAATATATGGAGGAAGTCTGTACAAATCAACCCACTGAAGATTATTTCACACAATTTAATACACAAAGTCGGTAATAATGAAAGAGAAACCGTTTATGCCTAAAATGCAGTAGCTGTGAAGAGTCACATGTATTAAAAAAAGAAATCCACTCCGTGTCTCGGAGGTCCCCATCTCACTTTTCTCCCGTGGACTAACATGCATAGAACCTCTCTCTCCCTTGCACGTGTATGAGGAGCATTAGTCTCTGTCCAGCTCCGCTCGGAGAGTGTCCCCGGGGTCGGCCGTGGGGGCCGTGAGTGCAGGGATGGAGCAGACGTGGCCCCGTGGAGGACTATCCCAGAGAGAGTGGCGTTTGAGGGGGCCCGCGTCTCACTGAGCCCCGGTGAGCCTGCTGTGAAGGCCAACATGAGCGCTTACTATGTGCGAGGTGTTTGGAACAATCTGACCCTCATGGCAGCCAGTGGTGGGTATCTTTATGACTCACCTGCTCAGGAGAGGAGCCTGAGATGCAGACATGATAAGTGACTTGCCCAAGGTCACGCTGACGGGCAGTGATGGGCCTGGGCTTGAGCCCCGGGGGCCTAGCTCTCAAACGCCTCCCTCTCCTGGCTCCGGTAGCAGCGCCCCAAAGCAAGAGCAGCTTCAGCAAAGCCCTTTACCTCCTGCTCTGGGGGCTCTCTAGCCGGGCGCACACAAAGGCACGTTATCTGTGGAGCGCAGCATGCGACGGCCTGGAGGACCGCACGGGCTGAGGTGGAAGGAGAGGATCCTGTGGACTTCAACAGGAGAGCTCCTGAGGAGCTGTGGGCCACGGAGTGGCAGGATCCGGTGTGCGTGCTTCCGAAGGGGGGCTCCAGCAGCGGCGGGGCCGCCAGAAGAGAGGCTGACTTTGAAGACAAGCGTCCCCGTCTCCTGGCCAATCCAGGCTCACGCGGGCTCCCAGAATGGCAAAGCATTTGAGCGAATGGTCACACTGGGACATAGTTCACACCCAGAGTTCACCTAGTAATGCTGCCACCCCCAGGGCGAGGCGGGGCAGGCGGGTGTGGGGGGCTCCTGCAGGTGCTAGGGCTGAAATAGGAATTGTGATCTTATGCCAGGGAGTGGGGCACAGGCGAGTCCACTGATGTGGGATCTCACTAGTGCCCCTTGTGGATGAGCTTGTTCACTACAAGTCTATGGAGCCGAGGTGTTCTTGGCAGGCCGTCTACTGGCTCAGATTGCCCCTAGGATGTCCCCGTTAGGCAGCGGGGCAATTCCAACAGACCCACGTTGACTATGCTCCTCCTCCCGGGGGAGGAGACCTCCAGATCCATCCTAATCAAGTGCACCCCATGTGATTCACCCCCTCGCCACGGCTGCTGGCCATCCCGAATGCAGTGTGTACTCCTGAGTGACTGACGGTGACAGTACGCCCCCTCGTTTCCTGGGGCTGCCATAACAAAGTAGCACAGACTGGGAGGCTTAGCCACAGACATTTCTACTTCTTCACAGTCTGGACACCAGAGATCAAGGTGTTGGTTGGGCTGGTTCCTTCTGAGGGCTCCATGGCTTCTAGCAGTTTGCTGGCGACTTTTAGGGTTCCTTGGCTTATCGATGCATCACCCTGACCTATGCCTTTGTCTCTATGTGGCATTCTCCGATGTGCCCGTCAGTGTCCAAATTCCCTCTTTTTATAAGGAAGCCAGTCATATTGGACTAGGGCCCAGCCCAGTGACCTTGTCTTAACTAATTCTATCTACAATGACCTTATTTCCAAATAAGGTCACGTCTGAGGTACTGGAGTTTAGGACTCCAACATATCCTTCTGGGGGAACACAATTCAACCCATCACGGGCAGAATGCAGAGGGCACCTGGTCCCATTACCTCCCAGGACAATCCCATTAGGAACATTGGTGGCCAGGCTGAACAAGCCACACTTTGAGGAGGGTACTGGTGATGGAGGAGAGACCGCGCATCCATATTGTCACTCCTCCTCCGCTTGGGCAGGGTGATAAAGTGGGAGACACACAGATAAAGAAGTAGGTCTTGCAAAGGGGCCCAGGATGGGTCACACGTGGGCTGGTAGGCACGGGCAGAAGGGAGATAGCGCTCAGAGGCCGCTGCAGCCGCCAATAATACATTATAGGCCCGGAATCACGGGCCCAGTGTGGAGAGGCATGCTTTAACTCTGAATTTGGCATCATAACAAATGTTCCAGGAGGAAGGGCAGGCTTGGAAACTTTCGGCGCGCGCTTGCTTTCCGTGCGCCCTCTGCTGGTGACCAGAAGCACAACACCTTCCCCGTGGTTCTCAGGCGGGGAAAGTGAACCCAGCCATTGAAGGACCCGCCCAGGCCAGGCACTGGGCAGGTTCCTTCCACAGCCCTGACCCCGTTGCATGCCGCGATCACCCTCCTGCCAAGAGAAAACAGGAGAAGAGAGCTTATGCCTTAGCGCTGGCTGGAAGGCAGAGCCAGGGTCCAGGTGTGGGGCCTCTCAATGACTCTCCTCTGAGAGTCATGGCCCCTTACAGTCTTACACGCACACACACTCTCTCCAGAGGGCCTGGGTTTGTTTTGTTTCTTTTTGTCTCGACATTTTGCCATAAAAATTTCCAAACACAGAAAAAGAGACAGAATTGTACAGTATAGATGCATACGCTACCACCTAGATTTTCCAATTAATATTTTGCTGTATTTGCTTCCTTACCTCTCTCTCCACAGCCCAGCTTCGAAAATTCCACTTATATGCTGCTTACAAAAGACACATTAAGGGGCACCTGGGTGGCTCAGTTGGTTGAGCGTCTGACTCTTGGTTTCAACTCGGATCATGATCTCAGGGTTGTGAGATCGAGCCGCATGAGTGGGGAGTCTGCTTGGAGGATTCCCTCTCTCCTTCTCCCTCTGCCCCTCCCCCTGCTCTGTCTCTAAAATAAATAAATAAATCTTTAAAGAAAAAAGACCCATTAAAACAAAATAGCCTAGAAGAGTTAAAAATAATAGGATTCCAAGGTTATTTGAACTTACCCACATAAGTGAAAAGTGATGTTCACACAAACACCTGTCCACCAATGTTTATACAGCTTGCTTCATACTTGCAAAAACTCGCACGCAGCCAAGATGTCCACACAATGGAATCTGGACAATGGAATGTTATCAGTGATAAACAGAAATGAACTATCAGCCTCAAAAAGACACGAGGGAACCTTAAACGCATATTACTAGAAGAAAGAAGCCAACCGAAAAAGGCTGCATAATGAGTGATTCTAGCTCTATGACCTCCGGGAAAAGACAAAACTATGGAGACAATAAAACGATCAGTGGTTGCCAGGGCGTTGGGGGGAGGGAGGAATGAACAAGGGGAACACGGAGGATTTTTAGGGCAGTGAAACTACTCGGTATCATATTCTAATGCTGGATACAGGTCATCATATATTTGTCCAAACCCATACAATGTACAACGAGGGCCTAAATGAGCAATATATGTTTGTCACAGTAGACAGTGCACTGTGTTCCAGTTAGTGCTTTTGCCTCACCTCCTGCGTCATTAAGGAGGCTGCACGCATGCTTACCTGTGCCAAGCACTATGCTAAGTGCATTCCTTCCACACATCTCAGCTCTTTGCAAGAATCCTCACAAACCAGGATTATTGTCCCCATTTTCCACAGATGAAGTCACTGAGGTGGAGGATTTCTATTTCCAAGGGAATGATCGATATGGCAGAATGAATATCCTAAAATGTTTGTCCACTACCACTCAACCAGATCCCAGATTAATTACAACAAGCAATGTATATGCATTGCTGAGCTCACAAGGGAGTAAATGAAACCATGGAAGTTACACACACACATAAAGAGAACAGTGAACCGAAACTAAAACAGTGAACATTAATGAGAAAGAGGCTGGGGTGGTCCTGGTGGCTAAGGTTGATAATAGGAATCCAAAATTTGGGGGATTAATAATTAGGAGAAAAATAAGAGGCCCTTATAAAGGGAGGGTATCAAAAATTGAGACCTCTGTATTTATCTGGGACCTTGGAAGGTGACTATACCCTTAGTGAAAGGGAGGGATGGGCAGAGACTGCTGGAAAGCGATGAGTCTTCCTTCACTGTGGCTGTGGGATAGTGATGATGATGATGATGGTGATGGTGGTGGTGATGGTGATTTTGGTGGTGATGATGGTGATGATGGTGATGTGGTGATGATGGTGGTGATGGTGGTGTTGGTGGTGATGATGGTGATTTTGGTGGTGATGATGATGGTGATGATGGTGATGATGATGGTGATGATGATGATGGTGATGGTGGTGGTGATGGTGATTTTGGTGGTGATGATGATGATGGTGATG
>NW_023270739.1:1073622-1089274 GCF_011800145.1 Mirounga leonina | reverse complement strand
TGATGGTGATGGTGGTGATGATGATGGTGGTGATGATGATGGTGATGATGGTGATGGTGGTGTTGGTGGTGATGATGGTGATTTTGGTGGTGATGATGGTGATGATGGTGATGTGGTGATGATGATGGTGATGGTGATGATGGTGATGGTCATGATGGTGATGGTCATGATGGTGATGTGGTGATGATGATGGTGATGATGGTGATGGTGGTGATGATGATGATGATGATGGTGGTGATGCTGATGATGGTGATGGTGCTGATGATGGGGATGATGATGGTGATGGTGTTGGAGATGGATGATGGTGACGTTGATGATGGTGATGATGATGATGGGGATGATGATGATGGTGGTGGTGCTGATGATGGTGGTCCTTGAGAATTCACACGCAGATGCTCACTTTTATATAGCCCCAGAGTTGCCATGTTTTTCAAAGAGGGCAGAGAAATCCCCAGCAGGAAAATTAAATCTGTGTTCTCAGATTAATTTTGCCTCCACAGAACCTACTAGAGCCTAACATAAATAATCTCTGGACAAAAGCAGTCCTAATTTAGACTCCTCAGGATTCTCCCAGATTAAATTCAACCAAAGACAAGCTCACACAAACATACAAAACATGCAAGCAAACAAGATGCCATGAGTAAACATCAGTAGGAACCACCATTCAGATTTGGATCTCCCTAGAACTTTAGATAATGAAGTTATGGAATATAGGTTTTTTTAAAAAGTGTGTTGGTCTTCTGCATCTAGCCTCGATGGAGTAACTAGTACTGGGCTATCCTGCTATAAACAACAGAAAACTGGGCAAAATAAAATGACTGTTTTCAGACATTGGGCGACAGATGGTGCAGGACTGTGATCTCTGAGAGAAGGGGAACGAGGTGAGCTGTGCAATAGCCCAGCACTTCTTCCTGAGGGCATCACTATACTTGCAGGAAGGGAGACCCCAAGCAGAGTCCACTAATCTCACTGAGCTGAGGAAGAGCTCAGAGTCAGAGAAGCTGAGGTAGCAGGAATCTCTGGAGCAGACTTATCATGTGACCCGGCAATTCAATTCTTGGTTATATGCCCAAGAGAATTAAAAACGTATGTCCACACAAAACTTTGTACATGAATTCATGTACAGAGCAGCATTATTCACAATGAGCAAAAGATGCAAATGACACAAACGTCCCTCAATGGATGAATGGATAACCAAAATGTGTATGTATATACCCACAATGGACTAGTATTTGTCCATAAAAAGGAATGAAGTACTGATAAATGCTACAACACGGATGAACCTTGAAAAAATTATGCTAAGTGAAAGAAGCCAGATACAAAAGGCCACATATCATGATTCCATCTATATGAAATGTCCAGAACAGGCAAATCCATAGAAACAGAAAGTAGATTAGTTTTTTTCCAGGGACTAAAAGATTCAGGGTTTCTTTCTGGAGTGATGGACATTTTCTAAATTTATATAGTAGTGATGGTTGCACAGCTCTGTGAATATAATAAAAACCACTATATGCTTTAAGAGTGAATATTATAATATATGACTTATATCTCAATTTTTCAAAAGCCCACAAGATACCACACAACACGGCCACTGGAATGGCTAACATTAAAAAGACTGACCGTACCCAGTAATAACCGAGATGCAGAGCAACTGGAACCTTCATCCATCATTGGTGGGAAACAAGCAGTTTTTTATAAAGCTAACCTTATACTTGCTATACATTTAACCATGCACTTAACATTAAACAAAATTGACCACACATTTACCCTGTGACCTAGTTATTCCTAGAGAAAAGAAAGCATATATCCACGAAAAGACTTTTACAGAAATGTTCATTGCATCTTTATTCATAGTAGCCCCAAACCGGAATCAACCACCGGATGCCTATCAAAAAGTGATCTGGTAAACAAATATTCTACCTGTACCACTCACCAATTAAAAGAACAAACTACTAGCATACCCCAAAAATGGTTGAATCAGAAACCATAACCAGGAACATTGTACCAGACCCAAAAGAGTACATAAATCCAATTCTATATGTGTGAAGTTCTAGAATCAGCAAAATTATTCTATCGGTGTTTGCCTGGGACAGGGCGATGGAGATGACCGTAAAAGCACACGAGGCAGTTTTTTTGGAGTGAAAGAAATGTACGGAAAAAAAAAAAAAGAAACAAGACTCTATCCCCCACCCCCATCAAGTAAGCAAAGCAGTGACCCTAACACACCTACTACCAGATTCCCATGGAATGAGCTTGGTGGCTGTCTGTCGTGCCTATGTCCACCAGCAGGTGGCATTGTGTCTTGCATGCATCCGCCCCTTGCAGGGCCATCTTGTTTCCATGCATGCCTCTGGGCTCTCTAGGCAGATAGACAAGGCTGGTGGGGAGGCTATGGGTACAACCCACTGTGACAGCCACCTTGGAGTGGGGCTGCAGGTGCAACTGGTCCCCACGCCTCTTCCCTGGTCACAGACCAGAGCATGGTGGGTGGAGTCTGGTGAGAGGGCCTTCTGAGTACATTTTCCAAAAGAGGCATCTTCTTGACCTATGATGTGTCCACATGATGCTAAAACAATGATGAAAAGAAGCTGGAGGAAGCCAAGTGAGGGCAAGACCATGAGGAATGTGGACCTACGTGGCCTTCCTCTGTGCTTACCTCCTAATCAGCGAACGCCCAGGTGTTGCCCTACATCCTTGCCCAACCACCCCCAGGTTCATGCTGCCCCATCTAGGAACCCAGCCACACCCTGCCACGCCCTGGCAAAGTCGGTTTTGCCCATACTGTATCTGGTAAGTCCGCCTTCCTTCTTTTCTTTTGCCAAATGAGTGATGGATCCAAAGCCCCAAGGGCCAATCCCTAGCTAGTGCTGGTTACGGCCCCACTGTGGACCTGGGTGGGAATGTGGGGAGATGGAATGCCTGTGATTTAGTGGGTCTTTTCTTCTTACCAGATATTCTAGAAAGCTTTCCAAACACACTTGTTTTGACAGTGCCAGAAGAGATTTCAACCCTATTGTCTACAATTGGTGGGGAGGGAGCAGTCTAAAATCCATTGGAGAAAGACGAGGCTCAGGCCATTTCCTCCACACCAGGCTGAGCTATGAACTCATCACCCCATAAGGTTCCCATTGGGCTCAACAAATGTGCCTTTGTTGACTGGGTATCCAGTGGGAACTCACAGAGCCTGAGGACAGGACTGACACCTCCCCAGGATAAGCACCGGTGCCAGCCAGCCACCATGAAGCCTCTCATCAGGGTCACTCTGTCCTTGGCTTGCTCATGTGGTAAGTGGCCCAGATTGGCCTTTCAGCTCCAGGGCCACCACAGATGGGGCCGGTCCCCTCATTCCCAACTCAAACTCATGACTGCAGAGTCTGATGAGACCTGGTCATCCTCTAAACTGGGCAGTCCGTAGGTTAAGGTTCCATCCCTGCTCCCATCTCTGTGGCCAGGGAGATGTGCCTCAGAGCGTAAGCAGAGGCCGAAGGGGTGGTGGTGGGCTTGCAGGAACATTAAGGCTCCCAGCAAAACCAAATCATACCTGTAGCTCAGTGCACCTAGCACAACACTGACATAACACAGATGCATTATGTGACTCGAACCTTCATTGATCTGTAACTCGTTATGGCCAATTTTATTTCCCAGACGAGGAACAGAGATTTAAAGAATAGACTTCACTTTTCCAAGATGGAGTCGGACTCCGACTCCCCAGAGCCCAGAAGGAATGGTTGGCAGAGCCCCAGGTCATGAGGATGGGTGACAGCTCTCCAGTGTGTGTGTCTCTAGCTTGACCTTTGCCCTGGATTCCAGGTTCAGTATCAAACGCCCACTTGCTGGCCACTTGGACGTCCACCAGTCAGCGTTAATGCTTCCAAACAGAACTCTGCCCCAAACCCGTTTCTCCAAGCCTTCACCATCTCCGTCAATGGCAGTCCCAAAAAGTTTGGACTCATTCCTGGGTTTTCTCTCTCTCACATCCCACATCCCCTCCATCAGCAAATTCTATTGACTAGATTGCAAAGTATTTAAAAAATCTGACCACTTCTTACTGCCTTCTCGGCTCTTTGTCCAACCTATTCTCTCCTGGCTCGCAGACTGCGTTAGTCTCCTCACTGCTGTCCCTGCTTCTCCCTTTGTCCACACACATTCTTTCTCAACAAAGAAGCCACAGAGACAAAGTTAAAATGCAAGTCAGGTGGTCTTTTTGCTCAAACCCTCTAGTGGCTCCCAACTCAGAGCAGAGCCGGCTGCCTTCAGGGCCACATGACCTCATTCCTGGCCATGCGTCTCTCTGACCGCCTCTCCCACTGCCTCCTCCTTGCTCGCCCTGCTCCGACCATACTTGCTTCCTTGCTAGTCACCGAGCATGCCAACCTCATTCCTGCTGCAGGTGCTTGGCGCTGGGTGTTCTCCCAGCTTAAAATGTTCTTTCGCTGGATATCCGTGTGGCCAACTCTATCCTCTCCTTACAGACTCAGCTCAAAAGTTACCTTCTCGGTGAGGCTCTTTCCTGACTCCTGTGTACAATGACAACACCCCTCCTCCAGAGCACTCTTTCCACCCTGCTCTATTTTTCTCCATGGCATCCATCACCTGTTATGTATGCTTATCATTGGCCCTCACCTGCCCCTAGAAGGTAAGTTCCATGAGACTTTGCTTTCATCACTGCTACGCCCAGAGCCTTGAACACTACCTGACTTTATTTGTTGCATGGATTAATGAATTTTGTGGCGTGAGTTTCACAGCCTGAGCTGGTCCACTCAGCATTCAGGCAGGCTCAGGGCATGCTCCGAGAGCAAGTGGGATGAATCCACTAGGGACCCACATGTCTGATGATCGAGGAGCTTCCAGGGAAACACTCACCCAGGGGGAGAGGACAATCCTGGCACACAGTGTGTCCTAATTATGAGGGCTTGGCTAACAACAGAGAGTTATGGCTCAGTTCCATGGGACTCCTGTTAGAGATACAGGGGAGGGTGCCAGGAGTCCAAGGACCAGTGTTCCTGTGGGCGTGGGGAACACCAGGCAGCATGACCCTGAGTGGTACCAGAGAGGTGTTGCAAGGTGTCAGCACGACCAGCTAGCCTTGGTGGGGGGCACATGACACCCACCTGCTAGGGGTGATGAGATCAACCATGAGAGGCCCACAATGTGCCAGGCACAGTGGTAGACCCTGGGCTGCAGCCATTAACAAGACATGCAGGCGAAGAGCGGCAGAAGTACTCAGGCAAACAGATACATGGACAAGATCAACTCAAGTGAACTTGAACACCACCAAGAAAATGACTATGAGAGCCACTTTGTTCTATCCAACATTTTTAATGGTGATGTGGATGAAGTTCTAAAAAATTCCTCAGGTGGTCAGGTGAGTAGGGCCAGAATCAGGACCCACACAATCTGGAGCACAGCAAAATGGGATTTACTGGTGGCAAGTCATCAAGATCTGGAATCAGGTTCCCCAAACCAATTACACTAACTCACGATGTCAGAGTGCACAGAGCATCTAAAAAGGATTTGGACCACATGTCAAGGACAGCATGCCTGTTCTGTCACTCATTCATTCAACAAACTTTGAGTGGGTGATGATAGTGCTAGACATTGTTCTGGACAATGAAGTTAAAACAAAACAAAACATACTCCTGTCCTTATGGGGCTCACATTCTGGCGGGAGGACAACGAAAAAGATAAGCAAGTAAATCTGTGAGTAAAGATAGGGATGGGCACTAATGAGCAGAAAAGGGGTTAGTGAGCATGGGTTTGAGCAGGCGTTCTGCACTTTTAAGTAGGGTGCCTGATGTCACTGAGTTCCCTGGGAAGCAGACTGGTTAGGAGATTAGTGCACAGGGCGTTTATTAGGGAGGGCAGCTGGGATCAGCATGTGTGGGGAGGGGAAAAAGGCAGGACTGGGCAGAAGGAGAAGTTGAGCTGTGACAAGGCCCGACAAAGACATGAGCCAGCCCCACATGGAGCTCTGGAGGTGGATGAGCCTTCAGAAACATCTAAGGCCTTTATACACTGTGCTGATCGGCCGTTGGATAAGCCTGCCCCTGGAAGGACGTGTGGCCTTCCTCAGCTGAGGCAATTCTCAAAGAAGGCAAGAGCAGCTGGGGAGCAGGTCTTTCATTCCTGAAGAGGAGTCTGGGCCACACTTCCCAGTGTCCACCACACCAGGGAAAGCTTCAGCAAGGAGGAGATGTGGAAATAAGAACCTGAAGGCTTGAGGGCAAAAGCCTTTCCAGATAGAGGGAATAACAAGTGCAAAGGCCCTGGGGAGAGACAATGAGTGGGTGTTCAAGGAGGCTGGTGTGGCTGGAGCTGAGTGAGTGTGGGAGTGGGGGAAGGGGAACAAGGAGGACCATACTGGCCTTTGCAAGGATTTTAATGTTCCCTTGGTGCCTTTGGAGGGTTTTGAGGAAGGGGTAATTTGACTTGCATGTGGAGACATCTACTTTGGCTGCTGTGGTAAGACTGGTGTGTGGGAAGGAAACAGAGATGAAGCAGGGGACCGGAGGGGAGCCCACAGGAGTTATCCAGGTAGGGGGGATGGTGGCTCAGAGCCAGATAAAGCTGCAGGAGCAGATAAATGTTAAGATGGAACAAACAGGCATGCCGACAGAGGGGTGTGCAATGTGAAGGGGCATAAGGATGACCCAAGGTTTGGAGATCGAGCAACTGTTTGGAAGGAATTTCTGTTACAAAAATTGATGCCTTCTCCCAGGACGATGTATTGGGCCGAGCCTGCCACACGGGGCCTGCCCTGGGCATTCAAGAGTCAGCCTTTCTCCAGGGGGCGCCTGGGTGGCTCAGTCGGTTAAGCATCTGACTCTTGATTTCAGTTCAGGTCATGATCTCGGGGTTGTGAGATCGAGCCCTGAGTCAGGCTCAGCACTGGGTATGGCGCCTGCTTAAGATTCTCTCTTTCTCTCTCTCTCCCTCTGTCCCTCCCCCGACCTCTCCCTCTCTTAAAAAAAAAAAAAAAAAAAAGAAATCGAGAGAGAGAGAGTCAGCCTTTCTCCAAACTCTCCGGTTCATCTCCTCTGAGTGGGAGATGGCTGAGGGACAGGTGGTTTAACCAGTGAGGTGAGAGAGCTGTGCGCACAGAGGGTCCTCACACAGTTGAGTTCAGACAGACCCCACCATCCAGCTGAGTCTCCTCTCCTCTTCTGGGACACCTGTAGGAAGGGCACTGAGAAATTAATACACTGAGTAGCAAGGCTGGGCAACAGATATAGGAACTATTGTAACTTTGAGGTGGTGAGGGCCATTAATTGATACTCCCCTGGAATGCTCTGCACCTTCACAATGAAGGAAATGCTGCATTTCAGTTATGTTGTTTGAAATAAGGAGGCAATTTTTCCCCAACCTATTTCAAGACTCCCTCAATCTTCTCCATGGATCTCTCAGGATTCAATGGGCCCAGGTGAAGAAGCCCCGTATAGCGCCCATTTTGCTATTGGGATGCATAAGCTGAGGCTCAGAGAGGTAAAGGGATTTGCTCAAAACCACAGAGCCCCGAGCCCGGTGGGGAACTATGCTGTGTGGCCCCAAAGCCCACTTTGGGTCTGTTCTCCATCCTGAATTGGAGCTAAGCCTGCTTGCTTGGCTGGGCCAACGGAAAGACTCAGCACACTCTATGTACAGAGGCCTGGTCCAGGCAGGGTCTCCATAACGTGCCACTCCTGGATCCATTGAGCACCAGGCAAGAATGGGCTCCGGGGGCTCGCCTCACAGCTGGCAGCATCCTGGATGACTCGAGGCTGTTTGGGGGGAGCCCAGTTCTCTCTCCTGGTCTGCAAGGTGGCAAACCTGAATAGTAGGTCCTGGCAGGTGGGGCAGGGAGCTGTCTGGTCACCGAAGCACCATGCAGGGAGGAGGAGAGAGGCTTTCCTGACCTTAACTCAAACCCGCCAGGCAAGCAAGCCCCAGAAGAGGGACAGAATTCCACCCGTCTCCTGATTCCTTCCATATGGCGGCGTGCACAAGATGGGGGGTGGGGAGGTGTCTGCAGGAAGGCGTCGGTGTTTGGATATGGGCTTTCTCCGTGCAGAATTAGCTGCACATAGTCCGTTTTCTTTTGCTTCCTCCCCAGGGCTCCCCGAGCCATGCCTGGCTTGTCCACAATTGCACTGAGGCCCCAGAGGGTCCTGGGGGTTCCCAGGGCTGAGGACCACCCCTTTCAGCCTGCATGCCCTGGGGGAGCCGGATGGAGACCTGTTGTCTGATGGGACCCGTGTAGTTCCCACGCAGTGATGGGGTCCAGCAGCTGCAGAGGGAAGAGTGGAGTCCTGGAGCCTGTGGGAAGACAAAGGAGCTTTCCCTCTGTGAGGTTCAGTTTCCCCAGCTGTAAAATGGGATCATAGCACTGATGTACCTCTCAGCGTTACCCAGAGGAGTAAGTAGATGAAAGTACATAAAGGCATCCTGCCACCGTGGCCTCCCGTTGGTGTTCAGAAGCAGTCGGAAACGGTGGGTAAGTGGGCCGTGGAGTCACATTCCCTAGGCTCAAATAACAGCTCTGCCTCTCACAAGTCGTGTGCCCTTGGAGAAATGACCTTCCAAGGCCCATTCCCACATCTATAAAATAGAGATAATAAGCATCTCATCATCCCAGAATTATGGGGATTAAAGGAAATGGCTCACTAAAGTGCTTGGCATATAGGATAAATGTCATAAATGTTAGCTATTATTATGTAAAAATACACTTGACTCAAGCGGGCGTGATCTCTCTCTCTCTCAAATAAAAATAAATAAGTCTTTAGAAGAAGGAGGAGTGGCGCCTGGGTGGCTCAGTTGGTTAAGCATCAGACTCTTGGTTCTGGCTCAGGTTATGATCTCAGGGTCTTGAGATCCAGCCCCGCACTGGGCTCCGCGCTCAGGAGGGAGTCTGCTTAAAGATTCTCTCCTGCTGCCCCTCCCCCAGCTCGGGCGCTCACTCTTGGTCTCTCTCTCTCTCTCTCTCTCAAAGAAAAATAAATGAATCTATAAACATATGCTTGGGGATACCCAGGGTTCGTAAGTGAGCACTATACCAGTAAAGTCCCTGAAAGACCCAAACCATGACTATAGACTTTGACGGAGGCAAGGATAAAGTTCTCCATCCCATTTCAAAACATTAGTTCTCTATAAATACTTTTCAATTACCGTCTCAGAGAAGCTACCTCTCCCTGTAATAAGCCCTTGAAACCTTTGGAAGGAAATGTCAAATGAGAAAAACTAGCTTGTCCGGACCTGTGGTATTCAGCTGTTCCATTTCTCGGTCAACAAACCCTTAAGGAGCACTGTCCGTGTGCCCGGCTACAGACACCAAGAGACAATGCCCAGGCCTTTGTCCCTAAGGGGCTCACTGTCTAGGGGCCCCCGGGTGCAAGTTCAGACGGACCGGCTGAAATTTACCGAGTGGCTGGCTGTCTTCCACAGAGAACCTCACGGAAAATGGCCATTCTGGAGGCGTGATCCAACAGCCATTTCTTGGAATCGTAAAATCTGAGGGTTGCTGCAATACTCTCGATTATCTTGTTTTCTTTACCCATCAGAGCCAAGATTCTAATGCTACATTTGTGTGAGTATCTTTTGGTAATAAGAACCAAATGTTGTCGGTGGGAATGACTGGAAATTACACTGAGGATCAGAATGTGGGGTTTTAGATTCCCTCTTGGAAGGCGGTGCTGAGAAACAAACACACAAGACGTTTCCCCTATAAATCACCTCGGGTTGTTGCAACACTCGAGTCTCCTGCCTCCTGCTGTCTCCGGGCATCAGGAAGACTGGGCTGAAGTGTCTTGGGTGAAGGTGTCCCCCAGCCGGTAGGAAATGTCCCAGAGGGCAAATGAAACCTCTAGCCCCCACCTCTTCTCTGAGCTTCTTTTTCTGCTACTAGACATCTCTACCTGGCTGTCCCATGGGCATCTCCGACCCAGCGTGTCCAAACTGGATTCATCATTTCCCCCAGACCTGCTCTTCTATCTGCAAATTCCACGTGAACAAAAAGCACCACAGGTCCTGGTCCCTGGCAGGAAATCTGGGACTGCCCCTCCACCACCCATGCCACACCCATGTCAATCAAGCGCGGGTCCCCTCTTCCTCATCCCCCTGGTTCCTGTCCTGGTTTGGGATCCTCCTCCAGAGTCTGGACCATTGCAGCAGCCTCCTCTTGCCCACCTCTAACTGACAGCCTGCTCCCCACCCCTCCAGCCAAAGAAATCTCTTGAAAAATCCAGATCCCATTGGCTGTGGCTCTTTTCGAGACCTGAATTGGAATCTGAATCCTTTGGTGTCTCCATTTGAATTCCATCTTCTGAGAAAAATGTAAATAACAACAACATAAACTCTTACGTAGGATTTAGTATAAGGAGGGAGCTTCCAGGAACAGCCCCGAGACCAGGACACCCCGGGTGAGACTATGCCCTTCTTCCTGTTCACTATGTCCTACATAATGGAACTGATGGTCTGGTGGCGGGATTCTGGCACCTACGCCGAACAGGACCCAGGACATGGAGGCGACTCAGACGCAGTCTCTGCTGGGTGGGGCTTGAAGGATGTGTAGTTAGGAATGACTGAAAGGAAAGTTTCTAGAAGGAGAGGCCAGAGACAGGCAGAGCCAGCTTGAGAAGAACCTTGAGTCTTGAGAAGGTCAAAAGATTGGACCAGTGCCCATGACCTGGGGAAGCTGGCAGAACATTAGCCAGACAGTGGATGGGCAGAGCTGGGCGGTAGACAGATAAGGCAAACCACAAGCTCCCCCACGCCCCCTTTCCAAACATTAGTGGCCTTTCCCTTGGACTTGCGCTTGTGGATCACAAGGGGGGACAGAGACCACCCTGGGCCCCGTTACCTCTCACCTGGGATTGGCGGCTTGGGCCTGGGCTGGCACGTCCACGGTGCCACAACGTCTGCATGTTGCGCCGTCAGGGAGCTCTGATGAATAGCAGATTTGTATAATTTGCTTTGTTTTGCTTTGTTCCTAGAAGGCAGCCAGGGAACAGATATTTGCTGGGTGAATGCATGGACCCCATTTCCCTAAAATAGCTCCCCCACCAGTCTGCCCTGAGATACCCAAAAGGCAAAACCGATAAGAGTTCAGTGCGGATTTCGTCAAGATCGTAGTGATAGTTAATGCTTGCCGAGTCCCTACTTCGTCCTAAGCCTGGATTATTCCATATAATCCTGATGACAACCGGTGTGCTATATACTATGACCGTGCCCATTTGCGGAGGAGAAACTGAGGCTCCGGTGGGCTAAGTCACTGGCCCAAGGTGCACTCTCAGCTCTCAGCGGTGGAGTCAGGACCTGCAGCCAGGTGGTGTCACCCCACAGAGCGCCATGAAGAATGTGAGGATGGTCTAGCATAGCACAGTGCGTGGAAGCTTCTCTCTCTCTCTCTCTCTCCCCTCTCCCTGCCTTGGCAAAGTCCTGGGCTGGCCGCCCCCACTGCGCCTGTGAGCATGCATAGCTCAGGGACTGAGGGGGCCGTGCGTGCAGAGCCTGGAACACAGTCGAGTCAATGTTGACACTCAAAGGAGGTTTGCTGGAAAGAGCATATGGATGCATCCTTTGATCCCACACCAAACAGCCTCCTCCATCTACTGCTCCCACTACCCCAAAGCCTGCCCTCTCCACCCAGCACCTCTTTTTGAATTCAGTCCTAAAGGCCCTGGGATGGCTGTAAACTGCTATCTGGGAGAGGAAGCCCTCACTCTCCGTTCACTGACTCTCACAGACCCACCCACCCTTTTCCAAGGGCTGACACCACAGCAGCTCCCAGGAGCGGTCAGCTCTGTGGTCAGCAATTTGTTGAACATCCGCAAAACGTTCCCCTGTTTCAGCAAACTCATGATCAACGATGTGTGGTTTTCCTCCGGGAAGGCGGGTGTGGGTTCTGGCCACAGGCGGATCACAGAGCTAACAGGGGGGTGGCCTCCTAAGGCGCCCATTTCCAGCCACCTCAACTGGAGCCGTGGCCTCCTCTGTGGAGCCCGGCGTAATTGGTTCTGCATGGGGTTGTTA
The DNA here is from genome assembly GCF_011800145.1 of Mirounga leonina. Taxonomy (NCBI): domain Eukaryota; kingdom Metazoa; phylum Chordata; class Mammalia; order Carnivora; family Phocidae; genus Mirounga; species Mirounga leonina. The sequence continues at coordinate 1,077,271 of NW_023270739.1, read as the reverse complement.
GGGCGTATGTCGAAATCAGAACGAAGGAATTCGGTGGGAATGCTGCTGTCAGAGAAAGCATGGCTGACTCCCCGTGGACGCCTCCACTCACCTGTTCCCAATTAGGGGCTGGGGGGGGCAGTGGGGCAGGGATGGGGCGGGGGGATCAGGGCCTCCCTGTTGTTTGTGCAGCTCTTTGACCAAATTCTGCCTCTGAGGCCCTTGGTGGAGCTGGGTTCACTGGTTCCTTTTTTAAAATGCAGACTGAGAAAAGCTCCATGGAGGTGAGAAGGCACGGATCTTGCAGTTGGGCTGCTATGTTGGATTTTACGAGAAGGGACGGCAACTTGCCGAGCCCTGTCCCTCTGCCGGCTGGCGCTTAGCACCCAGGTTCATGGGGCTGACGCTGCTCAGCTGGATGCTTCCAGAAGTGGCTGCCACCTCCATTCAAGAAAGAAGCTGGATGGAAAATTTGGGAAGGAGCAGTACTTTCTTCCATGGCTTGGCCACCATTTTTGCCTTCTACAAAAATACACTTTGCTATATTTAGGCAATGCCATTAACAGGACTCTCTCTCTCTCTCTTTTTTTCCCTCAAGAATGTTTGTCAGTTTGTTTTTGTCATTTGATATTTTCTCCTACCACCTGGGGAAATCGTCAAAGGCTCACATTCCTGCATCAACTTTTCCTGCTGTTCGCTAATTAAAATAAACCTCTGGCCAAATCACAACCTTCTAATGGTGTCAGTGGAAAGAATTGGTGCATGTTTTCCCCGCCTGGGGTGGAGAGGTGTCGCTCGAGTTTCTGGGGCGTCTGCTGTGTGCCAGGCACTCTGCTAGTTCTCATCTGCACTTTCGGTCACCTGGGGCTCTCCTCTGCTGTGTGTTGTGGGAGCTGTCATCCCCAGGGGGGATGACAAAACCAAGCCCCAGGGGGCCAAGCCACGGCCGCAGGGGTGTGGGGACACTGAGATCTGAATCCAGGTTGATTTGACTCTAGGTTCTGTGTTGAACACACGCTCAGGTACAGCTACAAGAGATAGACGCTTCCTAAATTCTGTGGACTTTATTTTATCGTGGAATTCCCCGGGGCATCTAACCACTCCTGGAAGTGTCCTCCAGGGAAGGGGCCCTGACCTGGGGCTCAAGGGGGCAGACCTCTCTCCCAAAGCTCCCATACCCCCCCCAACACCACAGTGAGAAGTCTGCCTGGCTTCCAGCCCTCACCCCAAATGGAAGGAACAATGAAGTCCCCTTCACTGTTCCCAGGGGCCCTGGGACGGCAGGTCTGAATTAGAAGAAGCCCCCAGGTCCCTCTCCCAGAGCAGAGCTTGGTAAGCTGGGGAGAAGCTCCTCTCCCTGGACGGGTGGAGTCTCTTGCCAGCTTGCAGTGGGTGGCATCTGGGCCACCATGCACCCCTTGGCCTGGCATCTGTGTGGAGTAAGCAGCTTGACACTGTGCAGCACTGACTTCCCTCAGCAAGGAGGCTATCAGTCACAAGAGCTCAACCACATTTTCCAGAACGTGCCCTTTAGCTTCAGGGCTTGACAAATGACAACGGCAGAGACACAAAGAAACAGGCCATATTGTTCTGCACTTACACTGTGCCAGGCACATTATCTTGTTTAATCTGTACCATCTCCCTATGAGGTAGGTTCTATTATTATCCCCATTTAACAGATGGGGACACTGAGGCTGTCGTTTGAGAGTACAGGGTCCACGGGGCCAAGCTTCTATTAAAAACGCAAATCTGACCCCATCACTCTGCTCCACCCTTCTGGGCATCAGCCCAGCCAAGGCTCCTGGGGCCCCCACACTCACTCTGCTCCAGTGGCACTCGGAAAACCCCGTCATACCTCTGGACCTTTGCACAGGCCGTCCGTCCCCCAGACTGCCCCTCCCCACCTGCTCTGCCTGGCAAATACCTCTTCTTCATCTTTCAATACCTATGTGAGCAGCAGTGGTTTTGATCTCTTTCCAAGAACAGCTCCTTCCCTGCTTCCTCCAGGCACACACAGCTGTCAGGGGACATTTTGCAGCTTCTCCATGTTCACCGTCCACCCCCTGCAGTCAGTGGTGGGTCCTGAGATCCCGGAGGCATCCCAGAAGTGGTGTTGGGTGTGTGTGTTTAGCTTCAGAGGGAAAGGCTTGGCTGGAGCTGTGAATTTGTGAGTGAGTGATAAAGAGATGGTAACAGGATCTGCAGGAGAGGAAGAATGGGCTCAGGAGAGAGAGAGTGGGGAGAGAAGAGAGGAGATCCAGGACCCAACATGGAAAGAACGGGTGGGAGCTGTGGCCGGTGGGACAGGAGAAGACCTAGGGGAGGGTGGAGTCACAGAAGGGACCCCCAGGAAGGGGCTGCTTCTAGGAAGAGGGTGTGGTTGCCATGCGGAAGGGCCAAATGGCCTCCGTGTAGAGGTGGGTGCTTTTTTTCCTACCCGCACTCATGCCCTTCCATGTCTTCCACAAGATGGTGGACAGCTTGGGGCTAGGGCTTAGTTTTGCTTTTATCCACGTTCCCAGCACTCACCCCGGGGATTGATGCAGGAATGGAATAACAATGGAAACATGGAAATACACAATTTTCAGTTTTCCTTAAGCAGGTGTGAATTTGTTTTCGGGGAAATCGGGCCACTTTCTGGGAGTTAAAGATGTGTAAATGTGTCCTTTGATGGCAAGAGGCTCATGCTGTCCCCAGGGAATCCGTGGCAGCAAACAACTGTGAAGTCAAATGAAACACCCAGATGTGCTGTTCTCCTTGGATGGGGGAAAAAAACCCGGCTGTGCTCGCTGTGGCTTTGTTTGGCTTTTCAACACTGATTGGTCAAAGCAAATGATGTTTTCCAGATGCTCCCATCTCCTCCAGCCTGTAGTCCGGCTGGCCAGCTGGGCCCCCGCTGTGGGCCTCTCCTTCAGTCCCCTCTCCTGGGCAGCCAGACCTCCTCCCTAGGGCCCAGCTTCCATCCACCTCGCTGTGGCTGTGACTTCACTTCCCGCTGTAAAGGAAGGTCGGGCAGGTGGCACCCATGGGCCCTTCCAGCTCTCATTCTACAGTTGTGTGCTTCCTGGGCTGGTGCCTACCACAGAACCAAAGTCAGGCATTCAAGGACCCCACAGGGTTAGCAGTAGTGATGCCTTTTATTTGAAAAGTGCTTCATAATCTTTACTTTTTTAAAGATTTTTGTTTTATTATTTATTTGAGAGAGAGAGAACGAGAGCACAAGAGCAGAGGGAGGGAGAAGCAGACTCTTCACTGAGCAGGGAACCTGATGCTGGGCTTAATCCCAGGAGCCTGGGATCGTGACCTGAGCCGAAGGCAGATGCCCAACCGACTGAGCCACCCAGGTGCCCTGAAAAGTGTTTCATAATCTTCAGAGACGCCACCCCACAGGTCTGTCCTGAGCTGCCTGCCCAGCCCCATCTCCTTGGGCACTGCCGGTGCTGTTCACCGTCCCGTTGCCTTGGTAAAACCACTCCTGCCAAAGTCAGCCCCACGTTTGCTCCTGCCTCTGAGCTGCTGTCCTTTGGAATTTGTCACACACAGACTTCAATTGATGGATAGTTTTCTTCTTTTAGAGTAAAAAAGCTTTCTTAGATTCTGATACTTGAAAAAAATTGGTGAGACGCCCATGTTAAAATTTCTTTTTAACCTTTTGTTTTGAAATAATCAT